>NC_051154.1:442614386-442818335 GCF_013339745.2 Dermacentor silvarum
TGTTCTTCAGCACATCTCAGCGGCTGGCCTGCAGCTTAATGACAAGTGCTTCTTCAATGTGCAAGAACTGACATTCTTGGGACATGTCATCAGCCACAACAGCTTGTCACCCTTGAAATCGAAGGTTGAAGCTGTTCATGCTCCAGCGCCCACGAACATCAGAGCTACGTGCGTTCCTGGGACCTGTCAGTTATTATGCCAAGTTCATTCCCCATTCTGCTGATGTCATTGAGCCTCCTCGCCAATTACTTTGTCAAGGAGCTTCTTTTTCCTGGGACGACAAGGCTGCTCAAAGCTTCCGTGCGGTGAAGCAACTACTCGCAACATGCAAGGCCATGCAGATATTCAACCCCTCCCTACTTCCGGTAGTGACGACAGATGCTTCTGACTACAGTCTGGGAGCAGTGCTACAACAAAAGTATGGAAATGATCTCCGAACCGTTGCCTTCGCGTCTCGAATGCTATTGCAAGCGGAGCGCAAGTACTCAGTAGGAGAAAAAGAGGCGCTCGCATGCGTACGAACGTGTGAACACTGGCATGTTTTTCTGTGGGGAAGGAAGTCGAGCTACGAACTGACCATGTTACTCTCCTCTTATCCCGGGGCACAGGTCGCCGATCTACTCGAATTGCAAGATGGTCAGCACGTCTTCTGTGCTACAATTTTAAGGTGCTATATCACCGTGGAAGTGATAACAAGGTGGCGGGCGCGCTATCACGATTGCCTCTGTCAAACGTACAAGAACAAGAGGAAAAAGTTGTGTCGCTTGTTTCCACCTCCATCACAAAGGCGCAACTTCAGGAAGCTGTTCAATCCGACTTGCTGCTAGAGCAGGAGATGACTTACGTCACAACTAGGTTGCCGGCGAAATGCGGTCTTCAGCTCGAGTTGCGGCCCATTTTCTACGTGCGGGATGAGCTGGCAGTTATGGACAACCTTCTATTGCAGGATCAGTGCCTGGTCATATCAGTTGCATTGACAGCAATGCTTGTGGAGACTGCGCATGAAGGTCACCAAGGAATTGTGCGCTTGTGGCAGAGGCTTCGCAGCCAGTATTGGTGGCCAGGACTCAACAAACAAATAGAGCAGGCAATCTTGTCTTACAGTGTCTGTCAAGCAGCAGATAAATCAGCGAAGCCCGTGGTAACACCACTGGAACCCATTCCGCTACCTGAGCATGGCTGAGAGACTTTGTGACCAATTAGACTGTCTCTGTAAAGTGTTCGTTTTTTTTTAAAGGGAAGGTGTATGTTGTGTTGTGCAACGCAGTTTCGTTTTCGGTTCTGGTAGCAAGTCTGTTACGTCATGCATAACATCAGAGGGAATAAAAACGGCTGGCAAGACAGTGAGGCATGTGATGGGAGACGCTCGGAGTCGTTGCTTCCTCTAGCATGGAGTCGCTGCTTTTACCTACGATACAACATATATGTCAGTGAGCTTCACTCATTCCGCCACCAACTTTTGGCCTATCTCCCACTGTGGGTACGTGGCATCTCTTCAAAGCTCATCACCATCATTTTGTTACAGTTGATCATGGACCATAAAGTCAATGATGCACCCGAGGCGGACGCTGGTAATGTCGAAGGGCCACTAGGCAGAGGACGTGACCCATCTGCGACCGGTACGCCGACAAGGCAGCCGTCGCCATCGGAGGGGCCGTCGCCGTCAACGGGGCCGTCGTCGGCAATGGGCCCCATGAATGCAGGGCCGCAGGCCAAATTCACTGCTGATCTCAGCGAGCTGCAACAAGTGAGAGCACAAGCAGACGCTTATCCTTTCAGTTTTCTTGCAAGCAAACTTACTCAGCTCTGCATCAAAGACGGAAGCAGGGGCCATATACTAGATTTGTCTAGCTAGGATACATTCACTTTTGCGATGTCGGTGTGGCTGTGTGTGTTCTCTAGCTGAGCGCGTTGGTAGCGGATTCTATTCACAGCCACGGCGGCATGATTTCGATGGGAAATACAAAAACCCTGTGTATGCAGCCTTCGGTTGAGAGTAGTCAAAATTAATCAGGAACCCTCTACAGCAACTTAGGGGCTCTCCTAGCCCCGGAGTTGCTTAAGAACGTTAAACTCGACCAGTCAGTAAATCTACAAATCACTCTTGCATGACGATGCGTTCGGCGAGACGCTTCACTGCAGCACGAAACAGAGTCCTCCCGCTGGCTTAAGCAATCTATGTTCAACTATAGTGATATGTACCAAACTGACCCACCCAGTACATGGGTCCCGAAAGGTTTCACATCACGGCAAGTTGGTAACTTGTGAGGAGCACATTCGCAACACTTTTTCTTTGTGTCACTCTGGTTCATATTTAGTTGGTATCATGGGCCCATTATAAGACAACACTTAAAAGGGTGCAGGTCCCCAACCCGAGGACTTATTAGGTGCTTTGGGATGCCAGATGACAAAATGCTGCAGTGGAAGCTGTTAGTTTCGTTAGTTCCTCTACACAACCCGGAAATACGTGATCGATCAGTATACCACATAAGCCTTCCGAACTATTTCAGGGCCAGGAAAACGTAATGAATTTATTCCAATGCTACTCTTTTTCGCACTGCTTAAGTGATCAGAGTTGCGATCCGCCCGCTTTACCAGTGGGATCAGCCGGCTGTGAATGGTAGATAAGAGTGGCATAATATCATGTAGAAGGAATCCCTGCCTTATATACTCGCGAACAGCTTTCTGTGGCAATAAATGGGAAGCCTACAGGGGTAGAGCTTCTGCACTGTGTTACTGCGCCAAGTAGTTCAACATCATTTGACAGCGGTTTTGGTTTGTTGGCAAAGAAAGATATACCTATCGAAAAATCTCGTGTGAAATTGTATGTGCCACATATCTATTCTTACGAGCCATATATCCATTCACACATACCACGTATCAGTTCAATATGTGCCTCTATGGAAGCATACATGCCCCGCATCTATTTATGTGCTTCATACGGAACAATTACTGTCGCGTATAGAACAAAATGTGCCTGGTATCCAGTCTTCGTCCCTTAATTGTAGATTCATGTGTACCTTGTATGTGCTTCTGTGCAGCCATCTCTGGCTCTGGCCCCAAATGGATGACACGCAACCAACAGGCCCAAGTAGCTACATTAATGCAAACGTGTTCGTGTCTTGCAAGAGCTTTAAAGCATATCTGCATGGTACAAATTTTTCTACATATATTGTACAATTAACTGTGCAGGATCACTTGCATAGCTGTGTTTGCCAAATATTTACACAAAGCTGTTCCTTAAGTCATACAGTAAGCTTACTGGCGACGTTAACAGTGCACACTAATATTTTCTGAGAAACATAATCACAAATTTTTAAAAATACCAAAAGTGTATTGTTGCATCATTCTCAGTCTGGCACTAGTTTTTGGAAGGAGACATATTCATGAATGTCAGGTTGGTGTTAAGTGGACATTGGCCTAGCAGTTGTGATGAAGCTCCTTAATTAGTAAAGGAAATTGTGGAGAGGTAATCAGAGCATGGAAAAGCTTCAATGATTCAATGTGATGACAGGAAAAAAGAGTAGAGATCTGAAGATTTCAAAGATGGGAACCATTACAACGGAAGCCATTGCACGAGAGCTGTGCCTGCAACTTATGACAGGAAACGTGAGCTGAAATATGGTATTGTGTACATTAACAAATAAATTTCAATGACCACGAAATTACGCATTTGCTTGCCAAATTGCGGGATACATGACAAAGCTGCTTTATAAAATGATGACACATTGTGTATATACACATATAAATATATTTCCAAGTTGTGTCAATTTACAATTAAAATATATTGCTTAAATTTGAGCAGCGGCAACGTTATGAAGTATATTGTTGATATGCATGCGCAAGCCTGTTCTGCCTGTGTATAAATACACCTGCTTCTCGCAATAAAGCGTTCCTTCATTTCCTGCTGCTCGGCAGTTTACATAGTGTCAGAAGTGGGGACGGCGGTTCGTTTTGATACCGCCACCAGTCTGCAATGAATGAATCTAGGGACCGACCACAATTGCCCATTGCAAGAATGGCGTCGACTCTCCTACAGCCACCAAGGCCACTCGACACGACTGGAGACACGTTTCATAACTGGACCGTATGGAAAAGTGAGTTTGACCTTTTTGCTACAGCGACCGGACTGGACCAGCAGACTAAGGAAGTTCAAGCCGCAACTTTTCTGATGACGATAGGCGTAGATACGAAACGAACGTACTGTACTTTTAAGTTCGACAGCGAAGACAAAAAGAAACACCTCAAAAGCCTTTTAGCAAAGTTTGAAGACCATTACAAGCCATCTGAGAACCTAACCTTTAATGAATTTCGATTTGGCTCTAGGGACCAACAAGAGGGTGAGTCCTTTAATGACTGGCTCACGGAATTGCGAATTCTCGCGAGAAGATGCGAATTCGGTGAGCTCGAGGAACCACTGATATGAAGCAGAATAATTCTCGCCATCGGAGATAAAAATTTCTAGCAGAAGGTTCTCTTGGAAAACCCCTCGTTTTCAAAAGCAGTAGAAATGTGCCGTGCATGAGAACAAGCACAAGTACAACTTCGAGAAATCAGATCCAGAACGACCAACACTACAGTTGCTGCAATCAAAGCGAGTGCAATGCCTTACTCCAACTGTGGTCTTGAAATGCACACAAATGGGAAATGTGCGGCTCAGGACAAACGCTGCAACCGCGGTAGAAGCAATCATTTTGATCGAATGTGCCATCGAGCACAACAAAGATCAAGGTCAATGGCATGCGAAATCAAACAGGTTGTTTTAGGAACTGAAGAAGAATACTTCCTGCACTCGCTAGAAGCTTATGCTATCGCCAGTGAGGACTGTTGGTCGGTGGCAATTATTATCGCAGGAGCAGCAGTTGATTGCAAAATCGACACAGGAGCCAACTGCTGCATCATGCCTGATGCAATGCTCCGAAAAATAACTACACAGTTGGCACAGCCGTGCTCGACCACTTTGCGCCTTCTTTGGCCACAAGCAAACAGTTTTGCAGAAAATCACCTTGACTACATCTTACAAGGCTCAGAGTTGTCTAGCGGAATTTTTTATCGTACCTTAGACCCTGCCAGTAACAATTGGTGTCAATATTGCAGAATGCTTGGGACTGATATCCCGCATATGCTCAGTCGACGCGCTGCCAAGCCAGGACCCAACCACCGGTTTTAAAAGGTGATGTATTCCAAGGCCTCGGAGAACTGAAGGGTGTTACGTACCACATTGAGCTCAAGCCAGGAGCACGAGGCAGCGTCAAGCCAGCCCAAAGGGTGGTGGTTGCTCTTCAAGAATGCATAAAACAGGAACTCGATAAAATGGAGCACGACTGCATCATTGCAAAGGTAACTGAACCTACTGCCTGGTCAAGCCACATGGTCGTAGTGGTTAGGAACAACAAAGTACACATTTGTTTAGACCCCTAGGATTTGAACAAGGCTTCACTGAAAGAGCATTATCATATGCCAACCTTAGAAGATGTTGTTCCACGCCTGCATGGGACAAAGTACTTTTCAACCTTAGATGCATCGTCAAGGTTTTGGCAAATTAGGCTAGATGAAGAAAGTTCATTAATATGCACTATGAGCACTCCCTATGGCCGCTACGAATTTCTGCGCATGCCCTTTGGGATTGCCTCTGCCCCGGAAGTTTTTCAACGGGCAATGCACCAAGTAGTAGAAGGCTTGAGTGGCGTCGCCGTTGTAATGGATGACACTGTAGCCTGGGGAAAGTCTCGAGAAGAGCATGACAATAATCTAGCAGCTTTACTTGCACGCTGCAAGGAGCACAATCTAAAGCTCAATAAAAAAAAAGTGCTATTTTTTGCAGCCGCAAGTTTGCTACATTGGACATATCCTCACACAAGAAGGATTTTGCCTGGATCCTGGGAGAGTGGAAAACATTTTGCAAGTGCCGCCAAAGAAAGATTGTAAGGAGCTGCAAGTTTTTCTTGCGGTGATTAACTTCGTGGCGTGCTTCATCCCCAACATGTCTTCACTGTCCGCTCCTCTCCGGGAACTATTGAAAAAGAACATGGACAGAAGAGACTGAAGAAAGCTTCCAAGACCTTCGCGCCTGTCTAGCAAAGGCACCTGTTCTTGCCTATTTTGAGAAAGGAATACCGCTGACGTCAAGAGGTGCAAGCCAGACAGGAGTGGGGGCAGTTCTTTTGCAAGATGGACGCCCAATCGCCTACTCGTCACGGTCGCTTACCGAAGCGCAAAAGAAGTATGCACAAATCGAGAAAGAAATGCTAGCCATTGTTCATGGGTGCGCAAGGTTTGAAGACTACGTGCTAGGGCAGCCAGAGGTCATCATCGAATCTGATCATCGCCCCCTAGAGTCAATATTTAAGAAGGTGTGCGAGTTCCCATTACGCTTGCAGCGTATGAGACTCGCTCTTCAGAGGTTCCCTATAAGAGTGACTTACAAGCCAGGAAAAGAACTGTTCCTAGCGGATGCGCTGTCACGCTTTCCGAACAAGACTGAGCTGAAAGAAGAATTGCTAGATTTTTAAGTACATGCTCTTTCTTCGCTTCTAGTCTCTGATCGGCAACTGCAGGGAATCCGTGAAGCTCTACTGAAAGATGCAACAATGACTGAATTGTGCAGCTACTCATGCAACGAATGGCCCAAGAGCAAGCACCAGGTATCCGAGGCCGTATGCGTGTACTAGAATTACCGCAACGAACTCCATGTCGAAGACGGTCTCCTCCTAAGAAGCAACAAACTCGTCATTCCTCCAACAAAACGACAAGAGGTACTTCGTCTACACCACACGGCACACAGGGGTGAAGAAAAAATGAAGGCAAGAGCCAAAGAAGTAATGTACTGGCCTGGTATGTCGACGAATATTGCATCTCTCGCGAAGACGTGCCTACTTTGTCAAAGGTACAAGGGCAGAAACGCCAGGTTGCCCATGCTCAGTCACGATATACCTACTTTGCCGTGGCAAGTAGTCTGAGTCGACCTTTTCTACCACAAAGGCAAGGAGTACCTTGTTATGGTAGATGTCTATTCTCTTTTTTTTTCGAGATCAAGTAGATGCGTCGAACAACAGCAGAAGTAGTGACAAACGTGTGCATGCAGATCTTCGCCACTCACGGCATCCCAGCAAAGATATGCAGCGATAATGGCCCCCCGTTTAATAGTGCGTGCTTCCGTGTTTTTTCCACAGTTGCGCATCAACCACGAGACTTCCATTCCGCATTACCCTCGCGGTAACGGCAAGGCTGAAAGGGCCGTCCATGAAGCAAAGAAACTGCTCAAGAAGTGCCGGTATGGAATGCTGGAGTTCTACAGTGCCCTGCTAGAATGGAGGAACATGCCAAGGGACGACCGCCTAAAGTCGCCCACACAACGACTCATTGGCCGTCAGACGAGGACTAAACTGCCAGCACTTGACTGCCACCTCAAACCACAAACCGTGCCAACCGAAATTGTCTATAAGCGACTCGATGAAATACGGCGCAAACAACGCGTCTTCTGTAACAGAACAACGCGAAGTCTACCAGATATTCACAGGGGCTCCGCGGTGACTGTTCATGATGCGACACACAGGACATGGGCACCAGCAGTTGTCATAGGCCCGGCAAGTACACCGCGCTCTTAGATCATTCTGACAGAGAATGGGCAGCATCTACGATGCACGAGGGAGCACCTGAGATCAACAGAAGGACAAGCTTTCTCCCAGCAGACTGAGTGTACAATAGCGACCCCTCAGTCCTCTCCTCAACTGTACACCACCGAGCAACAAGCACCTCAAGAAGCGCTTTGTAGAAGCACACGACAGTGTAGAGAGCCACAACGGTATCCTCTCCCAGAATGCCGCACATAGACAGTTCAGTGGAAGCTTAGCAAATTGACTTGTTAGTTGTACAATCTTTCGTACAATCTTGTGTTTTTTTTTTCCTCAAAGGAAGGAAGATATGACCAGCGGCAACGTCATCAAGTATATTGTTGATACGCATGCGCAAGTCTGGTCTGCTTGTGTATAAATACACCTGCTTCTCGCAATAAAGCGTTCCTGCGTTTCCTGCTGCTCGACAGTTTACAGTGTCAATTTACAATGAATATTTATTGCTTAAATGCCCTACTATTCAACTTCTATGACAAGAATGGAAATTTCGATGGTTAATGTTTTCCTTGGCACAAGCAGAAGTCCCATGGGAAATAGTTAAGTAATGGCGGACAAATAACTCTGTGTATATTATGCTTGTTTTATCCTAGTGTCCCGCTTCCCCGTGGTTGGCAAATGTGAAACTTTAGAAAACAAGTAGTTTCAAAATATATTTGTGTAACGAATAATGAATGCCTGCTATTGCTATGCGTTGTACAAAGGTCTGAAACAAAGTGGTTATGCTGAAATAAAGTTTCTGCTTCTAGCTTTCATAAAATCAATTTCTAGTGATGTGCTGAAAGCCGGTACTTGTACCTAACATTTTCGCTTCAGAATGCTTGCTTTTACTTATGTTATATTATACTAAACATTACGTGGGAACCCGATAAGAATTACGCAAAATGAAGGGAAGGGCTGATATTTACTAAACACAAACACTGTGCTTACAATGGCTTGGCAAATATGTAACTTGGAAATCCACACACACACGTTTGCTAAGTAAATCTGTCATTTTAGCAGTAGTGAGACCTAGGAGCTTATTTTCTAGTGAGCAGATTGCTGCTCATGTCATGTCCTGTACCATTGTCCAGACAAATGCATATAAACATTCCACATACACAATAATTTGGTAGCAAACAAAAAGGGCAATTACCAAACTAACAAAATTGTGTGGAATCATTCTTTCAACACATTATTTTTTTGCGTGACTTACAAACTACAGCCAATGGAGGAATCAGATTTTGTGTATTCATATATATACTTGTACGGGGTAACTATGCACAGCACAACATATAGACCATTTTTCATGGGCTCCACCATTGCGTAGGCAGTGGCGCCATCTATGGGCAGTTGGCATGCTGGCTTGGGCAAATGCCGGTGTTCTATGCTGTGGCAGATGCTCAGTGGCAGTTTCTGGTGGATTTTTTTGCACTCGCGTGGTCTGTTTAGCATGAAATGGCATCTTGTATGTGGGAAATGGTCCTGTGAGGCGTAGTGAAGGAATATAAGTCTGATGTAAATAAGCGGCTGGAGTAATGTTGGTGTTCAGGCGGATGGAGCACCCAGCGCAAGGGGCGCGCGTTTGAGCTTACAATCAGCCTCGGATACCAGTTAGGTATTTATGAAAATTTGTTTCACGAATGGTACCTTACTGCCGCATTCTAAGCACTCTAATTCTAAGCTCGGGTTTAGCTACAATGAGTAGTTATGAAACATTTGACGATCCCAACAGCGTGGGTACCGTTCTGCTGGTGAATAAGTCGTGCTGTTTACTTTGACAAGCGTTCAAGTTGTTATGTGTATATAAACTGGGCGACTGCCTTGTTTGCTGGGCAAGGTTTTGTCAGCCGTGTGTGATGACGATGACACACTTCAGTTGGAACAAAAGGTTATTTATTGAAATGGAAAACTAGAACTTAATGATGCCATGGGCTTCACCTCGGCGTGTTCCTCCCGAATCTCCCCTGTGCCCCCTCGTGTCCGCTCTCACAAGCCAGCAATAAATGGGCTCCTTGATGCCAGGTGGCGTTAGTTGTCCATAGTAGACGCAGTCCTTAACACACCCGGGCTCCTAAATAATGCGTCCTCGCATTACGCTAATCTGTCACGAAATGTTCGAGCTAATGTGGTGGCTTTCTTTGTCTGGGCTGGTCATAGGAAGCCGTTGGGGCTTGAGTAGGTTGGGTGGTGTCACAACGCAGTTGTGAAGTTGTGTCCTGTGTTTTCTCATGGAAGCACTTTAACTGCGTTGCAGTAGCCAATCTTGTTTCTGTGCTGTTCTTCGTTCTTGAAATAGTGTACGTTTCCTTGTTGCGGTGAGTTATCGTACATGGTCCATCATACCAAGGATCAAACTTCCCAGCTTTTGTGGAAGTCTCATACCATACTTGATCGCCTACTTCATATGGTGCTGGCGGGTGCTTTTGGTAGTGCTTGGCCTTCATACTACTTAGGTAGACTGTTATGTTGTCAAACGCTTCTTCCCTGGCCTTGTCAATGTCTTCTTGGGGCTCTTGTATGTCTACTTCCAGTTGGTTGTCAATTATCCTTCGAGGTGTATAATTAAACAGTTCGAAAGGTGAATTCTTGAGTCCAGCGTGGAACTGTGTGTTGACTTCGAACGTTGTTTTGGCAAGGTATTCACTTCAGTTGTCAACGTCTCCATCGACATTCTTGCGCAAAGGCGGGAGAATTCGACCGTTTGCTCTCTCTACAAGTCCGTTGGTCCATGGCAAGTATAGCACGATGAAGACATGTTCAATGCGACGATGCTGAAGGTAGTAATTAGTTGTCTTTGACGTGAACACACTGTCATTGTCACTGGTTGTGGCTCTTGGAATGCCAAATTTCATGACGATGTCTTCGTCAATGAATTGGATCACGTGTGACGCACTCTTACTCAGTACTGCCCGTGTCACAATGTATCTTGTAGCAGCGTTCACTGCAGGTATGAAGTACTTGTTCTCGTCAGCTGTGTTGATTGGCTTTATTTGGTCGATGGCCACTGTATGGAAGGGTGTTCGTGGTACTTCCTTCGGGTTGAGCGTTCCTGGTTGTACCCCCGTTGCATGGTTGTGCTGTCGACATGTGCGGCATTCTCGCATATATTTTGCAATGTCTTGGTCTATATTCTGCCAGTAATAACGTTTGGACAGCTTGGACTTTGTTCGCAGGGCATCTCTGTGACCTGCATGATCATGGTGACATTGTACTACAGCGGATTGAAGTGATTTGGGCACCACAACACGTATCGTCTTGCTGTGTTGGGTTGTACTGTGCATTAGTATGTCCTCGACGATCTGGGAACTTTTCCCAGCTTTGCTTTGACTTCCTGCTTTGCAAGGAGTCTCGATGTCTGCAATAATGGCGACCAGTTCTGCATCTTTGTGCTAGGCTTGCGAAGGCGGAATCATTTGCCTTCAGCACAAACACTGCATTGACCATTCTTGATAGTGCGTCTGCCGCCGTATTTGTCTTGCCAGACGTGTGACGCACAGTGAAATGGTATGGGGATAGGTCAAAAACCATGCGTGCAAATTGCCTATTGGGGTTTTTTTTCGACATAATGTGTGCTACAGCCCAGTTGTCCGTAACGAGCTCGAAGTGTTCTGGTCCTTGGAGGTAAGGATGGAAACGTTCCGTTATGCATTCGTTTTCTCGCTGTGCTCTTGCGTCAATGTAAGCAACCCATTGGCAAAATAGTAGTGGCTTGTCGAATTCCATTTTCAGCGCCTTCGCCCATTATGTCCAATCATTGTACAGGTTACCTGTCGTTTGATGCCAAGCGGCTGCATGGCCCCTAAGTCGTGAAATGCCTGCGTTTAGCGTCGCTGCTTCCGTCCATGCGCAATGATCGCGCATTGATTCCACCGCGGTTTTCCACTGTTCAAAATTGTCCGACTTGGTTCCCGAGTATGTCGGCAAAGTTCCTGTTAGATCCGGTGTTGTCGTTATTCGCAGTGGAACGCTGGTTTCACTGTCGTTCGGCGCATTGGATGGTTAGGCCTACGTCAGGCTTACGAGCCATGAAATCAACAATCGAATTCGGAATCAGCGGCATCTAATGAATCAATCTTCATTACACACATTAGTTGAGAAAAAGCAATAACTGCAGTTACTTCTCCTAGCTTACGAACTTCATGCGTTACCAAGAATTAAGCCCAGTTTGGTACTCGGAGAGCCGTCACTTCGATGGGTGCCGCCATATTTGCTGATGCAAAGCTTTTGGGGCAGCTTTTGGGGCTCCCGCTAAATTGGTGAAATAGTGTGCCCAACACAAAGCCCAAATGCAGTTTGCGTCTCGCGCATGCGCAGTGGTGTCGACGCTATTTTATTGGGGCCCCAAAACGTTTGGGGCCCCTAATCTAGAACTCTCTAATGACTGAGCGAAAAAGATTAACACTCAAAAACCACTTGAATGGGTTTGTACATAAATGATAGGTGATGACATGAATGTCATGACTAATTATTTTTATGTCATGTCATGACATGCATGTCATGTAGGTCATGAAACAGCCGCCTACACCTCGGTGCTCCCATGGTCGCTTCATTAACTTGGTAGGCTCCCCGCACACTGCTTCACATAACATCGATTCACACAGGGCGTGGGATCTGCCGGCTTTTCTTTTTTTATGAGGTATCTTCTGAGGATGCACGATAAACACAGAAGGCACGGACGACAGGAATGCAACCTGCGCACATTCAACACACCGAGACGAAAGCAAGATACCGACGACACGGATGTAATTAGTGCCACACGAGCGATGAAGCCTCACATATTTGATGCTTTCCGACTGAAACAGTTACAACGCGCACTTAAATATCGCACACTGCACATGCGTACCTCCGCTACCGTGTCAACAATTCCTGAGGCTACAGTTCATGTTGACGACAGCAGAAAGTTATTTAAAACGAAGTAACAGAGCGCACAGGCAGCTGCGCAGTATGTCATGAAGGACAAATTGGTTAGGTATGAGAAAAGCAAATTTGGCGCTATCTACAACTGACCGAAGTCCAACATCGTTCAAATCACGCCCCAGCGACGGCTTCCTGAGCATAGCATAACCAGATCTCGAAGGCCGTGCTTTTGTTGGCTTCATATGGCACAAGCTATTCAATATAGAAAATACGTCATAAAATATCTTTCTACGCTAAACATTAGGGTAAAATATAGACGGTTCAATGCTTATTTTTGTCTCACAACATCTATACGTAGTTGAGCGCAACACCGCACAAAACATGAGTACTGGTGAATATTTTAGGTATCACGGAGGCCACAACAGCCTGACAAGTATGCAGGTGGCGCTGTTGTTATTCCTGCGTGTTCAGTGCCAGGTTTTTGTGCGAGCTGCTACTTCTGTGCTTCAACGATGCTTTTGTTTGATCGCGTGTTTTTGTGTTTGCTGTAATGAAATGTGATGTAGTTAGTGTACACAAAAGTGCCAGAAGATAGCTTGTGTCTTGATGCAAACTCGCCGTATGCGTGGCGAGCCAGACAAATGTTGACCAATGATTTTCATGCCGTGGAGTGCGTTCCCTTTGTCACTGGCTGTGGAAAGTTGGGTGGACGTCGCTAAGAAATAATGCTTATTATTAGGGTGCCTCAGTTCGTCCACTACGCAGCGGCATGTATGCTGAGAGTAACATCGTCAACGCAGCACCGGCAACTTGGAGAGCGCTTTTCGACCGCTTCGTACCATTTGAAAGGTATGTAATTGTGCTTGTGCATATTGTGTGTGTATAAAGTGCATGAACGTTGGAAATATAACTCCCACGTCAACAGTGAAACCTGTACTGATGCTTGCTGAGCGCTGGTTGTCAGAATTAATTTACGCACGTTTATTGCTTCAATGCAAAATTGAAAATCTTGATTACCGTTTTCTTTCGATGAGAAATATTGCGTTCGGAAATGATCATGTTTATCACGTGTGCCTATGCGTGAGCTCCGGCTTTTCTACTGAATTTGCATAATGACGACTCATCTGCATCTTCACCGATTCTTACTGCAATGTTGTTTCCTCACTTATAAATGCTTTCACATTGTAAATAATCTGTGCTTACGAGCAATTTTAGAGGAAAAGATTAAGTAATCACAGCTTGCTACTAGTACAGCTTACTATCGATGGGGGCGAAATGTGAAAACACTCGTGTGCTTAGATTTAGGTGCACGTTAAAGAACCCCAGGTGGTCGAAATTTTCCTGAGTCCTAAACTACGACGTGCCCCATAATCAGATCATGGTTTTGGCGCATAAAGCTTCATAAATTAAATAAGTACAGCTTACTTTTAAAAGGTGTGTTGAAATAACTGACACGCAACTGAACATGACAGGGGAAGGTTGCTTATACTAAGTCATGAAAGAAAAAAATGAATTTTCATGTAAACAAACATTTATTTGTAATTTGCTGCTGCTGCGTCTCTGTTAAAAATTTTACTGTGATGAAGGGGTCCCTGTTATGACATTCATCGGTGACTTCGACCTTGTGCTCTGTTGCCACTCTGCACTAGGGCAAACATTGTTTTCGTGACTACTTTTAGATGCTCCTTGTATGTGTTAATAAATGTTGACAGCTTTAATGTGTCACTGCTATAAGTTAACAAAAAACTTATTTTGTAGTGGCAAGGCTGTGACCCACAACAGTGTCCGCATAACGGAGCCACCAGACCCCTTGGCTATACTTGCCATAGTGCAACGTGCAATCTGGATGGTCAGCTAGGTATGTATGAAGTGTACGTGCTCCAAAAAGTAGGATCTTGGTATCATTAGTGGATAAGTTTATCGACATATTACTCAACATGGCTTACTAAATAGGCTAAATGTTTATGCAACTTGCCGTTTATTTATGTAAGTAGCTGTTATGCACACATTATCATGTTCTATATAAAATTATATCTAACATGTCCTGATCTTGAGTATTTTTTCTTGCATTAATCGCTTGGCTGCAAGTTACATTTTATTTTTGCTTAGTACAGAGTGTATTTATCACATTTTATTTTTGTTTTATTGTTTTGAAACTTTCCTATGCTGCAGCTTTTATGTGATTTTTTTCTGTTTATGCTACACGCTGTGCAGTTTCTGTGCATGCAAGAATTCGAAGTGTAGTGGGCCAAATATGTCAAAGGTCTAAGCAGACAGCGTGCTTACCACTGTTTAACATTCATATTCACAATTATTTCTCTCTTGTTCCCAGAATAACTGCCACTGGCAAATACACATTTGATGAGCTTGAACTTCTTGAAATGATACATGAGTATCGGTGTTCACTGTGCTGCAGTTACTACCATAGTGAGGTGTTTTCTAGTAAGCTTGCTTTTATTCCCATTTTTTTATATTCTTGGCAAGCTATCCCCATTCATGCAAGTAGGCATTGTAGCAATTGCAAGTCTGTGACCGGTTACATTATCTTTCACTTGAAGTCAATACAGCATAGAACACATGTTAGCTGGTAGAGTACAGTGCATTGAGGCTCTATCATTAAAGCAGCACACTATTTTGCACATAGTGCTAATTGTCTGCTTGCTCTTGCTATGACGTTTGCTGGTTATTGCAATGTTGCCCATCAAATGAATTTTGATTTCAACCATACTACACAGAACATTCTGATTGGCACTGGTGCAATTTTAATAGTGATAACCAATCAAGAAGCCCTAATTCTACATCTGTCAACAATTATTTCTAATACTTTGGGTCCCTTTCCATGTGTTCTGTTTCATCCTGTGTATTTGGTCAGCACAGTGGGCAGTCTTCTATTCATTCTGCTTGGCCTGTTCAGGTCAGAGTATGTTCAACCAGTAAGTCCAAATTATAATGCTACCAGTAAGACTTCGATTACTGGGCGATGAATTGAAAGCGTTATATCTAATTCTAAAAGTATTTTTGACAAAAATACCAGTGTGTACAACAAGCATCATATGCACTGGAACTTATAGCTTTAAGTTGGGTAGGTAATTACCTGTAGCTAAGCATACTTGTACGTATACTCTCTACATATTAGCTAGTGTTTTATCTACATGAAACAGCCTATGTTGGGACTGCTGAAGTCAAACTTATCATTGATGTACCTGCTTGTTTTTGTTGTGCACTTACACTTCCGTGGTGTCTTAAGCACTGTAGCCGTGTGACAGCTGAAGTACGGCAGCAGTGTCGAAGCTAACTTGCACCTACTATTGCTACAGTATGCCAACAGATACCTATCACCGTATTTGTGCATTTTCTGAAAACCAGCTGCATGAAATGTGTAGTGACCTTATGAGTTTGCCGGTTACTTCATGTAACTTTTCAGGAGAGAATTTACACAGGGAGTGAAGGGAGACAATGCAACTTGAGTGCTGCTTGCAACTGACCGTTTATTTTGATAGAAGGATTAAAAATAACACAGCACTGGATGTTGCTTATGTTGTGCACAAGTTTTTTCAGAGGGAAGGCATAACTTGTAAGTAAAAGGCATAAAATTTTTTGTATTTTCACATACTGCAGCCCATGGTGGGGATATAGCATGAGTGGATAATACAATAAAATACAAAAAAGAAATACAACAGGCAACAAAGAAAGTAAATTCTATAATGTGTTTGTATATTACATGCTCTAGTATTTTGCATGAATATGGTGTTAAAGATATTGGCCGGTAGTTAAAGATGCTGCTTACTACCCTACTTATGTAATGGAAGCACCTTAGCCATCCTCCATGATGAAGGTACTATGCCAGAAGTTCGTGATTTTTTGAAGATAAGAGTAAAGTAGCATGAAGTCCATAAGTCATACCGAACGAGAAACAAATTCGGGATACCATCAGGCCCTTCACTTTTTTTTGTTTTAAGATTTAGTATGAGGTTTAAGACACCTTCAGTGCTAAGACATTATTCATGGGGCAAGTTACATGAATGTTTGAGAAAGGAGGAACAATATGATTATCGCAAGTAAAAACAGACCTAAAGTATGCATTGAAGGCGTTAGAGATTACTAATGAATCACTAGTCGTTTCGTTGTTCACACATAAAGATGTACACCAGCTGTCATGATGAAAAATGGAATCCCAGAACTTACGCGGGTTACTTTTAAACAGAGGCGGCAGCTGCACGCTATAAAAAAGTGTTTAGCTGGGCCGGTATTTTGTAGCAATGCTTTTCCGATGCTAATGCCTTTTCGCACTTGGTCAGTGGTCAGAGCGACGGTCCACTCACGTTATCAATGATATCAGCCGGCCATGAGCGGTGGATGATAACACTAGTATAGAATAAAGCGTAACGCATCTCTACAAAATACCGGCCCCGATTTGGTTTTTGTACAAAGGTCCTCCTTCGCCTTAGCAAACCTAGCAATGTGGGCGGGGTTATGGGAATCCTTCAATCGTCTAAGCCTGCGAGCACGACGTGAAAGATGTATATTGTTGTTCATCCAAGGGATTTTAGTATTTTTCTGTTTTGTTTTGATGGGAATGAAGTGTTCAATACATGACATGACAATACCTTCAAAATATGTCACGAGAACATTCACCTCACTTCATATACTGAGTGTTTCAAAAGTGGTGATGCCGTCAGGTAATGTATCTAGAATAGAGGTGTCATCAGCGTGATTGAAATCGCGAAATGTAAGAATGAAGGATGGTTTAGGAACAATGCACGAAAGGGAAACAAAAACAGCCTGATGATCAGAAATGCCTTCTACTACTTCACAAGTGTAATCATTTGCGGCAAGGTTCGAGCTAAAGAAGACCAAGTCCAAAAGAGCCTTCTGCCTGGTAGGCGCGCAAACGATTGAGTAAGCCCCAAATTCAGTTTAAAATTTATAAGTTCGTTATCCAAAGTGGCATCAAGACCGCATGTCAATAGAGAGGGCCAATGAATGCCTGGTGCATTGAAAACACCAAGACAGATAGCGTTGAGTCCACCGTGGTTTCCAGATGGCGATAGAAAGCACTGATTACAAAACGCATTTTTTCCAAGTAAAGTTTGCACCAGGCCGACTCCGTATCTAGAGGAGCGGGAAAAATTTAGAACCTAAGATCTGACCGAAGCAAAAGGGCGATGCCGCTCCCTTTGCTGTTTTGTCTGTCCGTCCGAATTGTGATATAGTCCGGTGGAGTGAATTCTGAGTCAAAAATCCCATTGTGTAGGCACGTTTCCGTGAGGGCAACTATGTGAAGACAGTATCAGTGAATAAGAGGCAACAAGGCAGGAAATTTATTGGTGATACTTCATGCATTAACATTGAGTAAATGTAGGTAATCAAGCGACGTGGAAGCTGGTCAAAGATACGATGATGGTGGTAAGGTATGGCTGCTGGCATTGGCGTGGTTGGTAACGAAGGCACAGATGAGGAGCGAAAAAAATGACTGGAAAATTTCAACATTGAGTTAGACGCATGATCCCAATGATAGCGAATTGTATAATAAAGAGATGATCATAGCGCATTTTTACAACAGAACCTTTGTCGCAAAATGAACCGGAGGCCTCCCAGAGCTTTTTTGCAAACAAATCTTACATTTGAAGACAGGTCATCAGTGAAGCGCAGGTCTGAATTTTCTAGTTTAAGGCGATTTTGAAGATCTGAAGCTTATCTTGGAAATTTCAAATCTTCATTATGACTGTGCACTGGTGGCCTTCTCGAGGCAGACCAAGCCTGTGCCACCGCTCAATTCAGGGACATTGCATCGTCAGTGTCTCGTGTTTCGCGAGTTTCGCCAGTCGGTTCATCAAAACCGTGTAGAATTATATTGTTTTGACGGGACCTGTTTTCTAGTTCATCATTCTTGGAAAGTAGCATGTCACAGTTGTCAAAAGCGAAGCCACCTCTGCCTGTAGTTGGTGCACAGGTCAATGACTGCAGGGGCGTTATCGGCTGTGGTCATGTGATTGGCTAAGTCCTCAAGAAGAAGAAACAGTCTTGAAGTTGTTTTCACTGAGGCAAGCTTCCAATTCACCATTTTGCTTGACAAGATTGTAACCATTGAACCAGAATCGACGACGCATCCTGGACCGCCGGAGGGGGGCCCGCAGTAGCAAGGAACCCAAAGAGAAACTGCAGAAAGAGCAGAATTAGCCTTAGCATAGTTGCGGCGTTGCTGTTGCCTTGTTGCCATCACAATAAATGGTATTTGCGTAAACAGAAAAGTAAATATGCGCAGACTTAGCTAGTTCTATCCCTTGTCATCTTGAAAGGACACTTTTTTTTCATGCATTGATAATGGGGGCTAGCTCACACATCTTATTTATGTGATATGCCTCACTGATTTCGCATCAATTTTTCACCTTGGGTGAAAACAGATGAACGATCTTAATCCAGCCTGAAGGCTTATCTTGGCAATGCATGGCCAAGTTGGACGTGCATACTGGTCGTTTTTATTTATTTGGCACATTTAGTTACCGGCCAGTCTGCCCTGTGTACATTTGACCACGTGAAAGGAATACTGTACACTGCCTCTCACACACTAGACAAATTTAATTTGGTGATATCTTTAACCAAATAAACCTCACTTGCCTGCTCGCCTTTCTCAGTTCACTTGTGGACTGTCGTGCATATCCTGACTACTTTATTTTTCGCTGCAAATATGTGGTGCAAATGTGGAGCATAGCAGTCCACAAGCGAATTCAGAAAGGCACCCAGGCAAGGGAGGCTTGCTTAGTTAAAGATGCAACCAAATTTTGTCTCGTGTCCGTCAGGGGTAGTGTATTCCTTTAATCATCTGTATATTTGGTCAAATGTATATAGGGCAGACTTGCCAGTGCCTCAACATGCACCCAGGAGAGCATTATAATTCACTCAAGGGACAAGTATGCTTGTCTCACTTGACAGTGCATTGAAACGACTGGTGCTGCATGCCAGATTTCAATTGTTCTTCTGTTTTGTTTGTTCACCTATGGCCACCGATGGACGATCACAAACAGTGAAGAATACCATATAAAAGAAGGGGACAACATGTGTCAGTCAGTGCTCATTATAATTGCATGACAAAGAGGAATACTCTCTAAATGACATGGAATAGTAATCACTTTGTGCTTTTTATTCAATTTTTATGCAAATATTGTTTATCATGATTTTATACATTTGTATTGCAACTTCTGCCCCCTTTCTGAAATAACTCTTGTGCAGTACAAGAGCACATGCTGTGTAAATATTTTCTTTAATCCTTCAATAAAAATAAATGTTGGATTGATAGCTTTTGAGCCCTGTGGTCTTCCTTCGTGCACTTGTGTCGCACTCAAAAGTTAACCACGAACATGCACCAACTTTCTCAGTTACTTGTCAGCCAGCGTTGATAAATTGTAAATGTTTTGAGCCGGAGCATTCTTACTATTTATGTCACTTCTGGTCAGTATAGTACTACTCCTCTGGCTTTTCATAAAGCATGCTATTATGTAGTTCTGCATTTATGGTTTATGTAATGATAGCCTCACAGCGCACACCAGGAGTTGTATTTTGGCTATCACTAATTGCTCAGAGGGTGATAAGAGGCAGATACTAGCAGAGCTGGTCTCTTTCAAAATTACTTTCAATCAGAGGGAAGTCACATAATTTTGTGTGCAGTCCCTACACTAATGCCACTGGATGTACCTGCTCTTTCCGGTTACATTTATTACACAGTTAGACAGACTTCTTTTTGCTACTAGTACCTAATGACATAAAACTGATGGCCGATTGCATTAACAATAAAAGCACATCAAAAATTCTTGGATTGATGTCAAATTTGTCTGGTAGGTTCCTGTACACAAAGAAAACTAATTGCTTTAATAAGAAAGTTTGGCGGACCGGGTGGGAATAGATCCTGGGGTGTGAAACGAGCACGCTTCCCTGATGACACGGCGGCTCTGATTTAGGGTGTGCCATATTACACACATCACATTGAAGCCGGTTGCTTGACTAAAGGTGCTTTCGCGTTCGCACAAATAAACAGTCTTAATGTGTGGTAAGCAGTCTTGTGAGTCTCTGGCGTCTTTTATTGCGGGTACACATGGCAAATGCTGTATACATTGATGAGAGGTGGGACTTGCTCCAGTGTTATGGCCGATACTCCCTTTTCTGCAAAGAAGTGGCAAAACTGGGGTTGGGAGTCCCTGCACTCAGGGTTAGGAGCTTCGCAGTGGCTCTTTGTCAGCGCTTCCTGAAGGACGGCAGTGCAGTTGAGAAGCCGGCATTGAGCACACATAAATTGGGAGGTGTGGGTAGTAAGTATCATTCACATTCTTTCAAGTTTGTTTTTGTAATGATTGTAACAATACATGTATAACACTGAAAGGATGAATTCTTTAGATACATTTGATGCATAGAGCCCATCACAACAGGACCTCATGGTGCAAGAGCGGCATGAGATATTAAGCCTACAATATATACTTGTTGTGCAGCACACAAAGCCCAATAGTAGCGTAAGGCAGTGCATACAAGGGCCTCGTATTCATATATACTTGTTGTGCAGCACACAAAGCCCAATAGTAGTGTAAGGCAGTGCATACAAGAGCCTCGTATTCATACGTGAGATACGAGGACACATATCCAATAATTTTGTATATACGAGCCACGTATAACATGTACATATTCGATTTTTCAGTAGGGGCACGCGCGCGATGCGACGATTTCGCTTTTGCACAAACGCAGAAGAGAAAAGTAGGAAAACAAGTCAAATTTAGCACTCAGTGGTGGGATCTTAATTTATTTTATTCTGTCTTATAATTTAGCATTTAGCAAATGAGTTTAGACTGTCTATAGAGTTTGTGCAGGCTTCTTGTATACGACTAACTTTCTATAGATTCATTCTTTTGTCTATACAAAATCTGGAGACGGTCTGTTGACAATAGGTGACAAGGTTTCTATTTTGTTTTGTCTGCTCCCATTCTATAGTCAGTCTATAGAAAAAAGTCAATGTTTATGTCTTGTCTACTTGCACTCTATAGACTACCTGGAGATAAAAGTCAATGCAGTATCTATTCTGGTTCATTCTTTGTTTATAGACGACAGTCGATAAGGTAAGGGTCTTTTTGTATACTCCCAGTTTATAGGTTGTTGAAAGAAAAAAAGTTGATAAGGTGTATTTCTTATTTTTTTGTAATGATATTTAAATAAATATTTATCAGTCCAGTCTAGCAGCAGCTAGCAGCAGAGCGAACAGCCCGAGCTCTGGTAAACACAGAACGGGTCGTCGTCTTCGAGCTGCTACCGAAAACATGAGGCACGTCTGCTTCATTACATTGGCCCCAGGTGTGAAATGGAGCCATCGGGGCGACTCAGGGAGCAGACAAGATGAGGGGGGTCATTTATGGCTTTAACCAGTTAACATGCACTCTCTCGTGACCCCGACAACGAAGGTCCGGCGATGGTGTGACAGGCTCAACGATATAGTTCACAGGTGATGAGGTGTTGATGATCCAGTACGGACCATGGTATCGCGCAAGTAGTTGAGAAGAAAGACCAGGAGTGTGAGGCGGTATCCACAGCCAAACAAGGGAACCGGCAGGGAAGGTGGGCATGGCCTGATGACTGTCACGTCTTGTCTTCTGATGCCCTTGATCCTTGTTGGTAAGCGAACGAGCCAGCTGGCCGCAATCTTCAGCAGATCGGGCGAGTTCTGAAGTTTTAGTGCACTCGGAGGCGTCAGGTCGGTAGGGGAGGATAGTATCCAGTGGACACGAAGGCTCACGTCCATACAAGAGACAAAAAGAGTGAAAAACTGGTGGCGACATGTCGCGGTATTATGGGCGAGCGTAACGATGGAAGTACGGTATCCCAATTAGTTTGGTCGGGCGAGACATACATCCTCAACATGTTGCCTAAAGTTTGGTTGAAGTGCTTTGTGAGACCGTTCGTTGAGGGGTGATTAGCAGACAATTTCCAGTGAATGATCTGGCACTCGCGAAGGAGGGATTGTATCGCTTCTGACAAGAAGACACGAACCCTATCACTGAGTAGCTAGCTCTCTAGGAGCTTTGCGGTGAAGGACGAAGTTGCAAAGAATGAACATAGCAACGTCGCACACGGTCGCGGCGGGGATAACCGCGGTCTCGACATAGCGTGCCAAGTGATCAACACCAACAATAATCCAGCAGTTGCCACATCCGCTGTATGGGAGTGGGTCGTAGATGTCGATGCCTACGCGGTCAAACGGTCTAGCAGGACACCTGTGGACCGGTTTACTCAGCTACTGGCCCACTACATGCGGCTGTAGTGAGCCAGTAGGGTGCAGTGGAGTTTTGCTTTGTTTGCAGGCGGTGTAGGCAAAATAACAACAGGGATTAAACCCGGACCTGGATGTCTGACTCATTCGTCAGCTGGCTGCAACTGAGCTAGCAGCGCCCGTGGCAGCGGCGCGTGCTCGGCGCACCTTCTTTATTTGTAACACACTCCCACAGCCGACAAATTGCTAGATGTTGCTGGCTTCAAGAAGGTAAACCTTTTGCATTGGACGCCTTATCACGGAGCCGGATGCCAGCTTCAGGCAGCATGCTCGAGTGACGCCGTCGCGACCAGGAAGCAGTTCCGTCATCCGGGCCAGCTTCTACAGGATAGGCGGCCGATGCATGCTTTGACATTGCAGTTCAACGCTTGTTGACTGGGGTAGCGTGGTGTTCAACTCTTGAGGCAAGCACGTTGCACATTTGCCAAGAAGTGTGAAGGCGTCAGAGGGCATAGCTTGTCAGGGTCTACAGACAAATGTGTTAAGGGACAGCTGTTGATGTTCGCCTCTACCTCACAGAAAACAGTTATCTCTTCAAAAGAGAGGGAATTTCGACCTAGAGCGCGCTTCAATGTGTCCTTAGCGATGCGGACCAGTTGTTCCCACCATCCTCCCCACCAAGGCGCTCGCTTGACGCTGAACTTCCATTCGATGCGACGTGCACTGCAGAAATCTGCCCAACTGAATGTGGGATGATTTACGAGTTGTCGAGCACTGTGATGAAAGGAGAGGGCATTGTCTGAATAAATGGTCGAAGGGATGCCCCGACGAGAGATGAAACGCCAAAATGCGGCGAGGAAGCTGGTGGCCGTCATGTCAGGTGTAAGCTCGAGATGAAGAGCACGTGTTAAGGCACATGAGAAGACGGCAATGTAGGCTTTGGGGTAAGTTTGCTGTGCTGAACAACAATAAAGTGGTTCACAGAAGTCAACCCTGACAACTATAAATGGGCTCTCTTCAGAAATCCGGTCTCGTGGCAATGCTGCTATGTGTGCTGACTCTGGTGCGAGCTTGCATCTTCTACAAATCAGACATCCTCTCAAGGCAGACTTCACTGCTTGGCGCCGTTGTAGCAGCCAGAAGCTTTCGCGTAGCTCGGTGAGTGTCTGTTCGACACCATAGTGAAGCGTCCGTTCTTGGGTTGAACGAATGAGCAGCTGCGCAACGTTTATTGATTCCGAACACATGTAGACTGCAATGCCATACGCCCGCAGACTGGCGTCTGCGAAAATATGCAGCTCCGTGACTCCAACTGTGTGTTCTTGTGGGCTGTTGACTTGTCAGGGTAGATGAACCTTGCTCAAAGCCGGAAGTTCGGAAACCCAGGCATTCCACGCGGTGAGCTGCTCTTGAGGTAGCGGACAATCCCATGGGTGCTGCAACTTCCAGAGATCTTGAAAATCAGCTTGGCACGAACGGAGAATGGTGCAAGAAAGCCAAGAGGGTTGTACAGCCTTGCAAAGCCTTGAAGCATTGTTCGTTTTGTATAGGTATGGTTGACACAAAGTTAATGATTTGGTCTGCACTGACGATCGAATCGTCGCTTCTCTCCCAGCGAAGTTCCAAGACCTTCATGGTGTATGGATCGCCACCTTCGTCTTCAAAAGAGAGGCGGTCCTTCTGGAAGTGTTCTTGCAGTACTGAGTGATTTGATGCCCTTTTATGAATCTCCATGCCAGCGTCCGCTAGAATGGTCCTTGCCTCCATATATATTTGGGGTGCTTTCTGAACACATTTCGCACCGACTACGAAATCGTCTACATAAAAGGATTCTTTGAGGCATGCCACCGTATCGGGAAATAGGCTTTCAGTGACAGAAAAGTGATGATGCAGCATTGCCACTAACAGTAACGGGCTGGGCATGGCGCCGAATGGAACGCGTGTCATCCGCCACTGAACAATTGGCAGCAATGGTTGATGCTGCGTTGGGAGATGAGCGATCCACAAGAAAGGAGAGTGCATCTCTCTCCTCAGGCCGAATGACCACCTGCAGGTACGCCTTCTTTATGTCAGCCACCGTAACGATTGGATGAAAGCAGTTTCAATAAATCAGCATCCATTTTTGGCCCTAAGCATGCTGTTCAGGGCTGGTTGACTGGGAGCATGAGACGATGCGTCGAAAACAACTCGAAGTTTGGTAGTGACTGCGTCGCGCCGAATCACTCCATGATGCGGCATGTAGTACGTGTTGAGGTTGACGGGTACGTCTTGGTCAGGAACTCGTTTGGCGTGACATTCGTCAAAATAAGTTGTGGAATAATTTGTTTCCGCCTTCGACAGCGACCGGCTAGCGTAACTTACAACCCTTTCTAGTCTGTCAGTCCTCTGCACAAGCACGGCGCCGAGTCCTACACTGCTTGCATCGGTGTGCACTTCGGTATTGGCGTTTTCATCGAAATGTGCAAGTATTGGTGGTGATTGCAGGCGTCGCTTAAGTTCTTCAAAAGCTTCGACTTGCGGCGCGTCCCACTTGAACTCATTGTCGGCCTTCGTGAGGTACATCAGTGGCTCAGCGATCCGCGAAAAGTCCTTGACGAAGCGCCTGTAATAGGCGCACAGTCCAAGAAATCCACGGACTGCCTTCTTCTCGGTGGGCAGAGGAAAGTCAGCGATTGCCACAGGTTGCTGTGGATCAGGGCACACTCCAGACCTATTGATGACATGGCCCAAAAATAAGAGCTCCTCGTATGCGAAGCAGCACTTTTCTGGCTTTAACGTGAGTCCGGAGGTCTTGATTGCTTGAAGAACTGTTTCAAGGTGCCGGAGGTGTTCCTCGAAGCTTGAGGCAAACACGTCGTCATCCAAATAGATGAGGCAAGTCTGCCACTTCAAGCCTGCCAGTACTGTATCTATGAAACGTTGGAGAGTCGCAGTGCCGAGCAAAGACCAAACGGCATGACCTTGAACTCGAACAGTTTGTCTGGTGTTGTAAAGGCAGTCTTATCCCGGTCCCTCTCGTCGACTTCAATTTGCCAGTAGCCGGTTTTGAGGTCCATCGATGAAAAATACTTTGTGTTGTAGAGTCGATCCAAGGCGTTGTCAATCCATGGGAGAGGGTATACGTCCTTCTTCGTGATTTTGTTGAGGCGACGATAATTGACACAGAAACATAGGGTTCGTTCCATTCTTCTTCACTAACACCACGGGGGATGCCCACAAACTCTTGGACGGCTGGATGATGTCGTCGCGTAGCATTTTGTCGACTTGTTGCCTTATGGCTTCGCGTTCGCACGCCGAAACTCGGTACGGACTCTGACGGAGTGGGCATACATATTCGTCGGTTATGATGCGATGCTTGGCGACAGGGGTTTGTCGAACTTTTGACGACGACGAGAAGCAGTCCTTGTATTGCAGGAGCAGAGCTTTTAGTTGTTCTTTCTTATGCCTGGGAAGGTTCTGATTGACGTCGAAAGTTGGTTCAGGTACTATAGTCATCGTTGCAGGTGCACTGTAATCCGCGAAGGCAAAAACACTGCTGGCTTGTACTATTTCATCGATGTAGGCGACCGTGGTGCCTTTGTTAATGTGCTTGTATTCGTGGCTGAAGTTCGTGAGCATCACTCTTGCTTTCCCTTCACGTTGCTCAGCTATGCCTCTAGCGACGCAAATTTCACGGTCGAGGAGTAAGTGATGATCGCCCTTGATGATGCCCTTCATGTCTGCAGGCACTTCGGTACCGACGGAAATGATTACGCTGGAGCGAGGCAGAATGGTGACTTGTTCTTCTAACACATTCAAGGCATGGTAACTGATGTTTGTATCCGGTGGTATCGCGTTGTACGTTGAAAGCTTCATCGACTTAAACCTCAAGTCGATGACTGCACCGTGTTGGTTTAGAAAGTCCATGCCTAGGATGACATCCCTGGAGCAGTGCTGCAGGATTACGAAGCTCGCCGGGTAAGTGCGGTTGTTTACCGTGACTCACGTTGTGCAGATTCCAGCCGGCGTTATTAGGTGGCCTTCTTTCGGTGGCGAAGTGCTGTCGTGAAGGCTCTTTCCAGGCGGCGTGCTGATACCTCGTCGTGATGATTTGCGAATCTTCGGCGGCGGCAGAGGATCTTCGGTATTGCGTCGTACAGCAACCACGCCTACATCGGTTGCTGCTTTTAGTTTCCCGGATAGGGGCTCAAGGACTGGCCCCGGGCTGGGCCTGTGTATGGTCGGCACTGCGGTGACAGGTAACGTCCTGGTGACGGCGAACGTGAGGGTCGTCGTGGTTGCCACTGGGCTCCGGTGAGGTAGTTGGCAATGTCGCGTGGTTGCTTGCCAAGCTGTGGACGTGGCGCGTTAACGGCGAACCATGGCCGGCTTCCCCACAGTGATAGCAGAGCGGGTGGTGGTCGGGGGCGCGCCAAATGTCCGTCTTCCTCTGGTAGCTGCACTGGGCGACGGGCGGGCGTGCTGGCGGCAGCGGCGGTGGACGACGGAACTGCGGCGTTACGGGGCCCTGGCGCGAGCACGGAGGGGGCCTTGACGACAGGCGACGGCGGCGTAGGTCATCGCTTGCGGCTGTGGGTGATGCGATGCTGGAACTTCTGGCACGTTCAGTGATCGCTGAACCTCTTTAACTATGTCAGCGATCGAAGTCACCTGAGGCTGCGATCTTGGGAATAATTTCTGTAGCTCTTCCCGTACAACCGCTCTGATTGTCTCGTGCAGGTCGTCGGCGCCTAGCGCTTGAGCTTCGGCGTAGTTTGTCAGTGCACGGCGGTCATATTGCCTGGCTCGTATTTTAAGTGTCTTCTCGATCGTTGTGGCCTCCGAAACAAATTCTGCCAGTCTTGGGCGGATTGCACATCAATCCGGTGAATAGATGCTCTTTGACGCCCCGCATCAAGAACCGAACTTTCTTTTCTTCAGACATGGGGTCAGCGTGGTGGAAGAGGCGAGGCATCTCCTCCGTGAAGATCGCGATGCTCTCGTTCGGCAATTGAACTCTAGTTTCCAGGAGAATTTCAGCCCTTTCCTTTCATACGACACTCGTGAAAGTCCTCACGAAGTTCTCGCGAAATATGTCCCAAGTTACCAGGGTGGTCTCTCTGTTCTCAAACCATGTCCGAGCAGCATCATCCAACAAAAATAGACATGGCGCAGCTTGTCATCGTCGCTCCATTTGTTGAATGTCGCGGCCCTCTCGTATGTCCCCAGCCAGGTTTCAGGGTCTTCAGCTGATGATCCACGGAAGGTCGGTGGCTCCCGAGGTTGCTGCAGCAGGATGGGGGACGCTGGGGCTGCCATTGGGGTCGTTGACTTGGCCTTGATCGCTGTGGTCTTCTCGGGAAGAAGTCCGTATTCTGGCAAAAGACCTTGCTGCCTACGGCTAGCTCACTGGTCCTTGGTGACGTTGGTCTCGTCCTCCGGTTTCGGGCTTGGGTCGCGGCTTTGCGGGGGCGTCCGCTGCATGGACACAAAAGCACCTCCACCAGATGTCACGTAGCAGTGAAGCTGAAGTAAACAGTCGTAAAACTGTGTATGACGAAACTGATTCTTTATTGGGTGAACCTGTGCCCACAAAAGCAAGCTACACTCGAAGCACAACGAAAGTGGCGAACACAGTCGGCGATCGTCGAAATCTGATCAGCAGTGAAACGCGCCGGCTTTTATACATGAGCGTCGAATGTTCCAGATTAATCCCTGGTACCCGCAGTGTCTTCCAGAAAGTTCTAGACAATTCGTGTCGGTCATGCAATCAGATAACATAAGCGTAGAGGAAAACAGGCAACGGAAAGAAGCATTGATAACGTTCTAGAAACTTCCGATACAGGCGCATCCTGCGCCAAGCGATAACGTTTAACATTTGTTAGCCGGTGGAAAGCGGCCACCGGTGAAAGATAAACATGTATACACGTCAGTATGATGTTGAGTGCTTAAGCCCTCCATGCTAAAGTGCTAAATTTTAGCAGTAGCCTTGACTGACAGAAGTTAATGACGGCTCACCAGACAAAACTAGGTGCACTACTTGACATTGCCATGAACACTTGTTCGTGAAGCGTGCTAACAATTCCTTGTGGCCTAGAGGATGTGCTTAGGTAGCCTGAAAGTGTTGTAATATAGGAATTGTGGAGAAGCTATGCTCAAGTGCAGTTATTGCTCAACTCGAGGGATGGCACTTTCACCAAATTTCAGCAATCAAATTGGCCCTCCGGGTTCTGTAATGCAAAGCACAGTAGTTTCACCTATTTTAAGAGACCACATTGAATGAACGTTGGTCCTGTCTTGAAGGAGTTCCATGTGCTGCCAGACGGCAGCCTTTCAGCAGAGGGAACATAAGTTGTCTGGCATTTTTCTTTGGTTGTTTCGATCAAAGCAACAATAGGGACATAGTTCCAAGCATCACTGTCAATAATGCTGTGTTAAGCGAACTCTCATTCTTTCTAAGCACCTAACCTATTTATTAAAGTATATGCACTTCATCACTTTGTATTCTAAGATATGGTAAAAAATACATTTATGCGGCTTTTCTCCAGATGTTTAAATAAATTGAGCAGAACGAATACAGTCTAAAGCTTTTTACCGACCATGTCCACAACTCTTATTCTGCAATGGTGCGAAGTTTCTCCGGCTTTTTTACTTCAAGGGAGCACTTGCCTGTTCATAGGGTTATTATAAACCATTGCTCAAGTAGCCTATGGGTTTAAATTTATCAAAAAGATGAATGGGCTCTCAAGTTCCACTTGTTTAAGCCGCTGCGGATCACATTTTTGGGGAATATGTCTCCCAATTAAGATGTTATATATTTTTTAGGGGTGTGGAATATTCGAAACTTTTGACTAACAATTTGAATAGTGTCCTATTTGATTTGGTTTTCAAATTGAATAGTCACTATTCGTAAATGCAAATATTTTTGGAATATTTTTGAAATATTTCAAAAGCCCAATTAAACCAAAATTGGAGCAAAAGTATGGTAAATTTTCACCTCAACAGGCATAGTATAGACATAAAACATCAGAACTTGCTTAGCAGAACAAGCTATGTCACTTGCATAGCCGTACTTTACATGCTATACAGCAATCATTCACGCTAACTGAAAAGTCCTGTGCATCTGAAGAAGCTACTCTTTTGCTGCTCCATTTGTGTTTTTAATAAACAGTGCTTCATAACGTAGTATGCAATGACCAGAACTTGTCAACCTTAAGGATACTAGGATGTGAACATAATTTTGTAATAATTGTTATAGCGGCTGTTTATTATTCCAAAGCTATTGATTATTTGATTCACTTCTGGCATTATTTGATTCATATTGATTTGATCTCAAAAATCACTGTTCGCACACCATTAATATTTTCGTTTCAGATTTATGCTCTTCAGAGTGACTTTTCTAGAAAAAGTGGGCAAATAATGTTTAAGTGACAATAAAGTGACAGAACTTCTTTAGTATTTGCAGTTTACACATGGTTTATTGTATGTGGGATAAAATAGCATAATTTTTTAATGTAATGAAATTTACAAAACTTGCTTTAGTAAGCTAGGTGAATTGGGAATACTCCCAAATTACTGCAGGTACAGTCACATAGAGCTAACAGAAAAATCGGTTTTGTAGAAAGCCAATGGGTGACAGCACAGTACAAATTTTTTCTATAAGTCCCAGAAGGTTGCAGCACCTCCAGCATGATGCTAGACGACGCTTCGTTCTGAAAAGGCAGTTTTCTTTTTTTAAAATGTTCCGTTGCCGTCTCACTTTCAGGATGGTGACCCTCAAAGGGTTAAAGACGCCAATCCACTTCCATACGTTCTTAGAGGACTCAGCATTTCTTCGTATAGCGGTCATGTTCTGCATGTGTTAGTGTAACCAGCTTGGCGCACAAATACAGAGAATCCTCTTTAGAGTCATTGAAGCAGGACACACACTTCCTTATAAGCTGTACTTTCTTTAAAGTAGAGAGTCCTAGAACAGCCATTGTAAGGTGAGAAGTGCACTGCAATTTGCTGCACAAGGACTTGTGGTTGGACAAGTTGGTGTTTGCTTAACGACGTAGCGCGAAGACACAATTACAAAGAAGATACACAGACGCACGTCACAGGCACCTGTGACCCGTGTCTGTGTGTATGTTCTTTTTAATTGTGTTTTCGCGCTACAATATGTCGTTATGCACTCCAATTGTAACTTCAAATGAAGCCACACTCATTTCTAGTGACATGACCATATTGTATTTGGAGCATGAAAAAGCGCAATAAAGTGTGGCACATTTGAATTATGAAAGTTATAAGAAATATTTTTAGTAGCCAGTAGATTCCCCTTCAGGAACGACATGAAGTTTTTTAAACCATTTTGTTTCTAAGCAAGCAAGGTTCACATCTTTGACATCGAGAATATTCATTAAGTTATCCTGCCTCAGGGTGGTGTTGCTCTATGCCCGCATCTGCATTTATGCTAAGTGGAGTCTAGTGCCACTTTACTTTGAATAAAATCAACTGGTTATGCTCTGCAGTTGTACCTGCAAAATGTTTGAATAAAGCAAAATAAATAAATCAATTTTGTTATAACGACACCATACGGTATGCCACACTCTTGCATGTGGAACTTGGCTCTTAAAACTTGTTCTGTTTTTTTTAAATTGTTTTTGCAGACTTCATCTGGTTGCAAATTTTCTGGTACCAACATGCCCTATGTAAAGAACACCCTGGCCTCGTTTCTCGCATGGGACCTAAAGTCTCCTGAAGAGCCCAAGTTGGGCAGCTCAAACCAAAACACAAGTGTTGTGTGTTTGTAAATGTTGTCATTTTTACGTTCATTTATGTTTGTTATGTCAGTGTCCTGAAGAGCCCAATTCGGATTTCTCAGGCGAGCACAGAAATGTGCTTTTGTAACTCTTGACATCTTTATGTTAATTTTATTTATGTTATTTATACTGGTCTCCTGAAGACCCACTGTTGGATGGCTCAAACCAGAACACAAGTGTTATGCTTTCAAATTTTTAGTAAGTTTTTGTTAATATTAATGAAGTGAATTATGCTAGTAGCACTTGTTTGATGCTTCAAAGCAGCATACAAGTGTTGTGTTTTTTAATTTTTTACTACATTTTTATGTTATATTTTATATAGTTCACCAAAGATAGCGTTTCTTTGCCTATACCCAGATACCTATATTTTATAGGTAGCTTGGGTAATTTCATGCCAAACAACCCGGTTTTCAAAAGCTGTTTTCAAAACCAGTTCAAAAGTTGTCAAAACCCAGTTCAAAAGCTGTTCCATGATAGCACATCATTTCAAGTTTGTTTGATAAGCAAAAGTAGGTACTACTAGAAATTTGTCGGAAAATTTGGTTTCATACACACAGCTGCAAGTGCATATGTGCCATTGTCGGAGTAGTTCATTTCAATACAACTGTGTTTTACAAAAGTTCACAAAAATGGTTTGTCTTGCTATCCCAATACATGACTAGGATTTAAGGGGTATAAGTTAGCTTGAATTTAAAGTGCAACAAAAGCTGTCTGCTAATGGCAATGATGTGCCTTTCATGTATTCATGAAACCAGATTTTTTGTTAATTCTTTCCAACGTTTTTTTGTGGCACTGAACAAAATTGAAATGGAACTCATGTGAGGAATAATTTTTAATCCTCCAGCACGTCACTGATAGTGATAGTTTTTAATACAGATATCTGAAGTCGTGAAAATGTTTAAGTCGCTTGGCATGGAGTGACCTGCTCAGGAACTTAGTACAGTATAGACCACTTGTAACATAACCGCTTATAGTGCAGGACCTGATATAGTGCGGTCTTTTCAGAGTCCCGTTACTTTTCCCATAGCACTCCATGTTTACGGTATCGCTTATAATGCAGTTGCGAGAAACGAAATACCGGTTACAGTGCGGCTGCCTGGGAGTACGGAAGTCAGCGGAGATGGCGAACGCTCCCCTAAAACGGGCGCCCCAAGGAGTGCTAGAGGAAGAAAGAGAGACGAAGTGGAGGAGAAGGGCACGTGGTGCGAACGAACAGCCAGTGAGGCTGAAACCAGAACCTTGAGCGCGAAAACATATCACGGCGTGCATAGCGAGCGAGGGCCACGAAACTGCCAACGTCGGCGAACGCTCGCTTCAAGATAACAGCAGTAAACGAAACTTTTGGGAGATAACGGGCGGTGCCGGGCACGGCATGGTGAAGGGCGCACGCGGAAACTCTGGAATGTGAGGGAGGAGGGCGGCAGGGAAGCGGATTTCGCCTCGGCAACTCTGCCGCTTCGGTGGCTCCCCTCTCCCTCCCTCGTAGCTCCCTAACTTTAGACTGCCACCCTGCGCGCCTGCAGGCGCCGCCGCTCCAGCCGGCCCGGCACCAGCTCCCTGAAGTTTTGTTTTCTGCCGTTATCAGGAAGCGGGCATTTGCCGGCGTGGGCAGTTTCGTTGGCCGGCCTGAGACAGCGCCGCTGCTTCCCTCTGCACCGTAGCCGCAGCGGACAAGGTGAACACGTGACTAAAAAGTAGAGGAAATATAAAGGAGAAAGAAGGGTTCACTGCCATTTTCTACGTGTGGCTACGGTAGCGTGGCTGAGACGTCGGCACGTACACGCATGTTCCGGCACAACGCAGAATCGGCGACCTTGCCATTTGAGAGAGGGTGAAATTTCCACCGCATTTTTTTCTTTCATTTTCTTTATTATTATTATTATTATTATTATTTTTTGTTCACGTGCGACATTGAGGGGTCTCTCCTAAGCTTTCACTCTATGGCGGTGCCGGAGCAATGCCGGTCGGAGGCGCCACCGCGTGATTTGGTTCGAATTAACGAGATTCGACTATAAATCGAATGCAAACGTTCTAGCCGCATTCCTCGACTGTCGCATACGCGTGGCGGCTCGGTGCGCATGTTTTGCATGTGTGCGGGCCTTGAAAATTGTTGCTTTGGTTATAGTGCGGTACCGCTTATACTGCGGATACTCGCGACTCCGGCGACTTATTTTATAAGCGGTCTAAACTGTATTCATGGCAGAAAACAACCGGATGTTGCAACAAGCAATGCAGCAAAATAAACTGCTACCATGGCATCACTTATTGCAATTGCCATGTTGTTTGAGAGGTAGATATTGTTTAGTGAAATTGGCACACACCATTCAACCTTTAAATAAAAGGATTATACAGAATGACCACCTTTGAGTTTTACAGAAGTTCTAAAGATTGCCTGTGGCAGATAGCATAATTTTTCTTGAGCTGGTATATTCAAAGTTGTATACATTACTAACACAAGAAATTTAAACACATATTCAGTTAATTTTTGCAAATTTAATAATTCACTAAATAATTACTTTACAGCACGTAATGCAATTGACAAGTTGTTGCCGGTAAGTTTGCTAGATGTATCCACTTGAAGTGGATTTCCAGGATGACACCAGTTTCGAGATATTTCCAAAAATATGGGACAAACTACATAGGTGTCCCGCATACTTTTGTGCTTCATTGCATTGAAGTGTGTTTTGTCAAAGAAGTAATTTGAAGAACAGTCCATTTTTATGGCCAGTTTGATGGCATATATTCATCTTGAAACAGGCGTCATTCTGGAAATTCATTCCAAGTGCATACACCTTGTAAACTCATCGGCTACAACTTGTAAATTGCAATAGGAGCTGCAAATAATTAGGTTAGCAAATATATTGTTAAATAATTGAATATGTGTTTTGATTTTTCATGCAACTAATGTCTGCCTCTGAATAATCCAGATTAAAGACTAGAATTATGTCAACTGCATCAGCTGATCTTCAAAAATTCCATGAAACTTAATGACCTCCCGGTATATCAGTTTCTGCCGCGGGCTCATGCGGCTCGTGTTATGGTTACTGTCACTGGCTGCCTAATAAAGAAAGCAATTTTTTTTGTTCTTGTGTAGTGTCATGTCCGTCTGCTTGTGCATTTATTTATGTATTATTTGCTTATTTACTTATATTGTTTGCTGTTTATTTCTATTTGGAGATGTGTTTTACTTTAGGGCCACACAGACTTTACATCTATCAGTATTCAACGTTCTTATGGTGTCAAGCTGCAAGCAGTTTGTACTTTCCAATACTTGTTAAGAAATTTCTGATGTCCTCAAGCTACTAGTGGTTGTACATTTACGCAAATGTTTAGTTACAAATAAATACTTCACCTAGAAAAATGATTTTTGTCTGCATCAGTTTTGCACTCTTGATTTAGTATAGGTGCATTGGTTTTGCAGTGTTAAGCCAATTGAAAAATGGCAAACGGTCCTGCTAGCAGATTTAAAATATGGTTTATTGCAGGCTAAGAGCATGCTTTTGAGCCCAGGTGGCCTAGGCCTGCAACACAGAAGCACCTGTATTTAATTTTGCCCCTGTCCAATAATATGCAAGGACTATATCAACCTGACATCAATGCTATGTGACACAACATAGCTGAAGAGTATTTAAAAAAAAGTGCAGTTTTTAACACTGCTGAATGTACAGGGAGTTCACTTGAGCGATACTTTAAAAATATGCAAATGCTATGTAGCTGGACAAAACAAGATAATGTTTGCCGTCACTTGGAGATACTCGGATTATTTTTTGCATTCCGCCTAATTACATAATTTCAATCAACTTCTGAATTATAATTACATGAAAAGTGTCAATAATAAAATTGTAGATCAACGTGAAAAACTCCCGTTACAGCTTTCTATTGCTCAATAGGTGCTACATAAATGTGCTTTTCCGAGCATGAGAGATGTCCGCGAATACACACAAAGTGCTTGAGTGGCCAGTCGCGCTGCAATTTTGTGAGTATTCACAGGCTTCTTTCATGCTTGGAAAAACACTTGTATGTAGCACATATTCAGCAACAGAAAGCTATATTGGGAGTTTTTCATGTTAATTTAATATATGGGGTTTTACGTGCCAAAACCACCATCTGATTATGATGCACGCTGTAGTGGGGTACTCCGGAATAATTTGGACCACCTGGGGTTCTTTAACGAGCACCTACATCTAAGTACACAGTTGTATGCCGCTGTGGCCGGAATTCGATCCTGCAACCACGGCGGGTATTTTTTCATGTTTCTCTATAATTTTCTCCTTGACACTTTTCATCTAATTATAATTCAGAAGTTCATCAATGAAATAAGACTAATTATCTAAATAGGCAGAATGCAAAAAATAATCTTAGTATCTCCAAGGGACGGCTAACATTACCTTGGTTCTGTCCAGCTACATATCATTTGCATATTTTTGAAGTTTGGCCTAAGTTAAGTGAAACACCCTGTACATTCGTTTAATATAGCTCCAACAATATTTCAATGGGCTTTCAATATTTACATGCAATGTATCCCAACAATGTTTCATTGGACTTTCAATATTGATATTCGGCACATCTTCAACAATGCTTCAACGGGCTTTCAATATTGACATACAACGCATCTTCAATGCTTCGATGGGCTTTCAATGCTGAGACTAAACACATCTTCAACAATGCTTGAATTGGCTTTCAATATTGAAATACAACATTGTTTTAACAATACACCAATGACTTCTCAAATTGAAATGCCTCAATGATGTCTTGACAAAATGCCGCAGGCCAATTATTAACACTTGTCAACAACTGCCTCAATGATGGTTCAACAATACCACAATGTACTTTCAATGCCATTTGTTGACATTGACCAATGGCATTTCAGTAACTTCACAAGAATTTTTTTTGTATGGACGTACGCATACGTTTCTTGTTTCAAAGGCATCCAGCTTTGAAACACTCGTTGCGGGCACCACGTGCCACTTTCTCGTCTTTGCATGTGACAGCTTGCGCTATGAGCACCGTGTTAGACTGCCCTACCTCCGGGACCGGCCCTCATTTCCCACGGCTTTTCTCGTAGCAGTTTACGATACGTAGAAACTGCACGACATTGTACCAACTTAATGATGTTTTAACATTTATTCATCGGAGTACCAAATGTCATCGTCGTTTTAACGTACACCACATGATATAACCATAGGTGCGTACGATTGTATTAGAAGTAGTTGCAGCCAGGTGTTGTAGCATAGTGGCTTTGGTCTTCCCCCCATGTACTGTGCATTGGATGCACGTTAAAGAATTGCAGGTGGTTAAATTAATCCAGAGTCTCCCACTATCGCATGCCTAATAACCATATTGTGGTTTTGGCATGTAAAACTAGAATTTTATTTAATATTTACACGTAGTTGCTGATGACATCACAATCAGTCCTTTCTCGCTTGGGTTCATGCACTACCTGTATTACCCAGTATTAACCCAGAACCCAAGTTGCTCGTCAAGTACAACGTAATACCCCATAATTGTCATGTCGTAAGCTCGCATTGAGCGGCTGGCATAGATACGCCTTTGCTGCCATACGATCGTCTTTGGTGTGTTCGTTGTCATGCTGCTGTCACAGAAACGATCACTACCGACCCACACACACAACTACTTAACTTACACAAGCACGTTGGTTCATCTGGTAACAGTTTGCGGGACTCCAAACAATGCTGCATAGCCAGATAACTCCAAAAAAGCTTCGCATAACATCGATACCCACAGTGCATTGGATTTGCAGGATTTGCTATTTGTGTTTGATGCCGACTCTGGACTAATGCTCAATGTGCACGTGTCGTCTCTGAAGGTTGCCGAGGGAGCGCCTGGACCCAAAGCAGAGCCCGGAGAATCTGTGAAAGGAAGCAAGGGCGAGCCGGGCCAACCGGGACCACCGGGGCAGGGCACATTCCTGGGAGCGGTACGTTTGGAGGCAGTGGGGAGCTGGCACTGTAGGCCGGCCCTCCAATACATTCGTGTTTATGTTGTTCAACACAGAATGGTTATCTCGTTCGCGTCTACTTTGTTTCACAAGTTCAGCACGCCAGGACTCATAACATACGGCGTGTTTCCGTGCATGCAAGCAATTGTTCTACGTTAACATGTGTGATACCCTGATTTAAATGTACCTAAACCTTATATGGTCGTCTTATATGGCCACCATACATAATTATATGGCTTCGATAAGCTCCTGTTCTAGTATGGAAATGGTGGGAAAAAGACATTGATTAATGTTCAGTTTTGACAGGAATTTCACTATCAGCTGAGAAGGAATTGGCAGACACACAGTATTTTTAAGGTTTTGTCAAATATAAGAGATGCACGTAGATAATCATTAATGATTTTACCTTCAGAAATATCTCGGGTGCGGAGGAGTGGAGGTACAAGAATTTCGCAACTCCTGTGCCCTTATAGGATGAAATTTCGTGACAAACCGCAAGAAGCACTTGTCACACAGTCACTTCAATACATTCTGCGAATGCTCTTAATCTTCCCGGAAAATTTGCGTATTACTATTTATTAGCGTAAGCACAGTACGGTTCTTCCCATTTTCATTTGATTCATAATTATCGTACACTGCTTCGGCGAGATTTCTGTCCGGAAGAACAGCGTTGCTTGACGTGCATAGCTTCGCAGTGGGATTGATATTGTTACGATGGGGTGCGTTTATTTTACAGATGAATTGATGATAAGGGGCCGCGCCGACACCGAGCCGCTACCAAGACAAGCGCACTTCGTTCTCCTCTTCCTCCGTCCTTGCCGTAGCTTTTGCGTAACACTCCTCCCTTCACAGACGAAGCCCGCTGGGCGAGTAACTGTTACGTCCACTCGGAGTCACGTGGATGACAGCGTTTCAGGCGAGCGACATGAACAAGCTGCGTCTTCTTAGACCGGTAGCCATTGGACACGAGCCGAGCAATCGAGTAGGTTACATCACTTAGGCGATCGGTGATGACGAAAGGCCCGGTGTAACGAGCCAGAAACTTCTGGCACAGGCCGCGCTTGCGAAGTGGTGTCCAAAGCCATACAATGTCCCCTTTGTCGTATGACACATTCTTATGTCTTGAATCGTAGCGGATCTTGGAGTGGTCCTGGGATGCCAACGTACGGAGTTGAGCTATGCGGCGTGCTTCCTCAGCGCGGCAGAGAGTCTGGGCAATAGAAGAGTCCGCATGAGGAGTAAAAGGTAGAATGGTGTCAAGGAAGTTGCGGGGTGGTCTAACATAAAGAAGATAGAAAGGGCTGTAGCCTGTAGTTTCATGCTTTGCAGTGTTGTAGGCGTATGTGATAAAAGGCAAGATGTCATCCCAATTTTTGTGCCTGGAATCCACGTACATCGAAAGCATGTTGGTCAAAGTTCTGTTAGTGCGCTCGACGAGACCATTTGTCTGTGGGTGATACAGGGTCGCGTGGCGAAACTGGCAAGCACAGAGACGCAACAGCTCTTCGACTACGTCGGCCACGAACTGGCGACCGCGATCACTCACAATAACACGAGGGGGTCCATGACGGAGTATAACGGAGGATAGGAGGAAGCTCGAAACATCAAGAGCCGTGGCCGTTGGCATCGCTGCGGTTTCAGCATAACGCGTCAGATGGTCGACGCAGACTATAATCCAACGGTTGTCATTTGTTGAGCGCGGGAATGGGCCGAGAAGATCCACTCCAACCATTTCGAAAGGAGATGATGGTGGCGCTACAGGGTGAAGGAGTCCGACCGGAGCAGTATTAGGGCGCTTGAATTGCTGGCACTTGTTACAACTGGCCACATACTTCTCTATATCCCGTCGCATACTGGTCCAGTAGAATCGGCCCTGAATCCGGTGGTATGTTCTGGTGAAACCCAGGTGCCCAGCGGTCGAGTCGTCGTGCATAGCACGGAGCACGTGGGTTCTTAAATTTTTAGGGACCACTAAGAGGAGGCGGGCACCATCAGCCGCATAATTCTTCTTGTAGAGCAGGCCACTTTGGATGACAAAGCCATTGTTGCCTGTTGGCTGAGCAGCTGAGGCGAAGAGGGCATCCAGGCTGCGGTCGTCACGCTGCTCTTCCCGGAAGGTGGCCAGATCAGGAAAAAGAATGTCGTCGATGGCGGCCAGAAACTCATCGAAATTGTCGGCGTCACATTCACTTGTTGGTAGAGGGAGCCTCGAAAGACAATCAGCGTCCGCATGATGTCTGCCACTCTTGTAACGGACTGCAAAGTCAAATTCCTGTAAACGTAGCGCCCATCGAGCAAGGCGGCCAGACGGGTCGCGGAGACCAACCAACCAACATAGTGAATGGTGGTCCGTAACGATTGTGAAGCGACGCCCGTAGAGATATGGCCGGAACTTCTGGACTGCAAAGACGACGGCAAGACACTCTTGCTCAGTGACGGTGTAATTTTGTTCGGCCCTGCTCAACGAACGGCTGGCGTAGGCAATGGCATGCTCGGCGTCACCAAAGCGCTGCACGAGGATGGCGCCGAGGCCGATTCCACTCGCGTCGGTGTGCAATTCTGTAGTGGCAGAGGGGTCAAAATGACGAAGTATGGGTCCAGAAGAGAGCAGGAACTTCAGTTGACGAAACGAGGAATCGCAATCTGCTGTCCAGGTGAAAGGGTTATCCTTGCGCAGCAATGAAGTCAGGGGGTAGGCAGTATCGGCAAAGTTGGGAACAAAACGTCGGAAGTACGAGCAAAGACCCAAGAAGCTCCTCAGCTCGCGTTGTGACTGCGGTTGTTTAAAGCCGCTAACTGCAGCGACCTTCTGTGGGTCTGGTCGTACCCCGTGCTTGTCCACCAGATGTCCTAGTACTAGCGCCTCTCGTTGGCCAAAGTGACATTTTTTTGAATTGAGTGTAAGGGCAGCTTGTTCAAGGCACGTCAGAACAACGTCCAGTCGATGGTTGTGTTCTGCAAAGGTGCGGCCAAAAATGACGACGTCGTCAAGATAACACAAACAAATCTCCCATTTCAGGCCGCGCAGTACCGTGTCCATAAACCTTTGAATGTTGCAGGCGCGTTGCACAAACCGAAAGGCATGACGTTGAATTCAAACAAGCCGTCTGGGGTCACAAAAGCGGTTTTCTCTTTGTCAGCTGAATGCATGGGTATCTGCCAATAGCCTGATCGGAGGTCCACAGATGAAAAGTAGGATGCGGAATGAAGGCAGTCAATAACGTCATCGATCCGGGGAAGTGGATACACGTCCTTTTTCGTCACAGAATTGAGACGCCGGTAGTCGACACAAAACCTCCAGGACCCATCTTTCTTTTTCACGAGGATGACCGGCGCAGCCCAAGGGCTAGAGGAATCTTGGATGACGCCCTTGGCTAGCATGTCGTCGACCTGTTCAGCGATGATCTTGCGCTCTGACGCGGACACGCGGTAAGGCTTCCTTATGGGATGCGCGGACCCCGTGTCAATCCTGTGGCGCGCCCGCGTAGTTGGAACGCGAACTTTGTTAGCGTTCTGCGCGAAATCAAATAATGACACATGTTTGCTAAGGACGCTGACCAGGGCTTGACGCTTCTCTGAAGACAGTGACTTGTTGATCATTCTGAGAAAAGGCAACGAGTCTTCAGGGACACCGGGGCCAGCCCCGTGCTCTCGGGATTCATGTGACGTGTCATCAGTTAAAGCGCCTATGCTGAGACTGGTGTCCACTTCAAAAGAGGCGAGTCGCATACCCCTGGGTAGCACAACAGACTGGGAGGCTAAATTTGACACCCACAATGTAGTCGTTCCGCAGGCCACAGAGAGGACGCATCGAGGTACGAGCACACTTTTCTTCACTACCATCGAAGGCACAGGCTCAACAATTGCATCAAATGTATCGGCGTCGACACCGCAAGCAGCAACCCGAACTCTGGATACGGAACGTGCCGGTAAGACTGCATCTTCAATGACGGCGAGAGTGCATGAACAGGTAGCAGGTTGGTCGGCAAGCGAAGAGAGGAACAGCTCGCCAGTACCGCAGTCAACAGTGGCACCACACTGTTGTAGGAAATCGAGGCCAAGAATTACGTTGTGAGTGGATTGAGCAAGTACGGCAAATTCGGCTTGATACACCTTATCGGAGAAATAAACGTTCGCGGTGCACACTCCAATTGGTCGGAGCAACTCTCCACTCACAGCACGAAATGCATTAGCGTTATTCCAGCGGAACATCACTTTACGGCCTAGTCGGGTTTTGAAAGCCAGACTGATAACGGAGACACTCGCTCCCGTGTCCACTAAGGCCAACGTAGCGACATTGTCCACTAAAACATGAATCTTGTTATGACGCATGGTGACTGGCGGAGGCATAGGGGCGTGTAGCTGATGATGACTGGCGACCTCACCTCCATTGGTCTCGCCGCCTAGTTTCCCGGCGGCGGTGACGTGAGACGTCGTCGCGGAGGTGGAGACCTGCGCTGGCGTGAAGGCGGTGGCGTCAAGCTCCGCACAGAAGCTGGAGAGTCACTACGGTGATGCGCCTGGTGGTTTGTCCTGCTATCGGAGTCAGAAGGCCAGCGTGTGCCGCCGCCGTGCCGGTTGCTACGCCGATAAAACGTGCGCGGTCGTTCATACGACGGTGGTGACATGCGTGGGCGATGAGGACAAAATCTGGCGACGTGACCGCGAATACCGCATTGGAAGCAGATGGGACGCTCACGGGGCGCACTAAAATTGTCATTAGCAGGATAACTGGCACGGTCATCCCACTCGTGAGAAACTGCAGGTGCTCTGGGTGAGTAACCGTCGTGGAACTTATAACTGGGATACGCGTTCAGAGTAGGGTTTGGCGCTCTTGAACGAGGAGCGAAGTTGTTGGCGTCTATGGAGGCGGCAGTGATGGACGTCTCACCGAAGTCGCAGTGAGAAAGGGGCTCTCGAACCCGCGGAGTAGAGAGGGAAGCCGCCTCACGTCGGTCAAGCTCTTCGCGCACCACTTGCCGAATAACTGACGCAAGGTCGGATGGAGTTGGGACCAGGTCAACACTGGCGACGTTAGTTACATTGGCCAGGCGGCCGAACTTCGGTGTGATACGCCGAGCTTTCAAGGTTTCAAACGTGCGGCAGTGTCGAATGACGTCGCTTACGGAGTCCAGACTGTCTTTGCCGATGAGGAACTGGTACACGTCCTCGGCGATCCCTTTTAGAAGATGACCAACTTTGTCCTCTTCTGTCATCTGAGGGTCCAGGGCCTTGCACAATTTCAGGACTTCCTCGATGTACGTCGTGCATGTTTCGCCGGGAACTTGGGCTCGCTGCATTAGGGTTTGTTCCGCACGCTTCTTTTTAGCTGCCGGATCTCCGAAGCACTTCTTGATTTCATCTACGAACCGTTCCCACGTCGTCATGCTTTCTTCGTGGTTTTCAAACCACACTGACGCGGTTCCCTTGAGGAAGAAGGCAACGTTGTTAAGCTGGGCGGTGGCATTCCAGCCATTGAACCGACTTGCGCGTTGGTAAAAGCTGAGCCATCCGTCCACGTCTTCCCCGGCTTTTCCGGCGAAGGTTCGTGGTTCGATGTAGGGCTGCCATTGGGAGCTGGAAGACGGCGGCGGGTTGTCGCCGTCGGAAGCCATCTCTGGTGGCAGACCGGCAATTCGGCGACTTCGGCGAAGCTCCACGGATTGCACTTCTGCGGGCGGTTCGTTGTCGTTGTTCGGGGACGCCGTTGTTGTACCCTGGCACCTCCACCAAAACTATTACGATGGGGTGCGTTTATTTTACAGATGAATTGATGATAAGGGGCCGCGCCGACACCGAGCCGCTACCAAGACAAGCGCACTTCGTTCTCCTCTTCCTCCGTCCTTGCCGTAGCTTTTGCGTAACAATATTATTCTTTAAAACATCGTGAGTAGTTCTCCCGATAATTGAGATTTAACGTAGTTTAAAATCATGTGCAAGCCATAACTATGGTCGCTCAGACGACATTGACTCTATTAATAAATATGAGTGTATAGCTAGTAAGAGTGCCATTTATGGCGATAGATATGGAGCTAGTCGGTACACTTTACAGGAATCGTTCGTGAGGTCTAAGGGATATTTAGATAGAAATGTATGAAGAGACCCGTGTCACAGCCTTTTTATTTTTTCAATAATCTAAATACGAAGGAGATGAGCGCACTTTTTGCACCTTCGAACAGGCTCCTCCTAGTCACACATTGCCAGCAAGACGCAGAAACTCTCTCCCGACCTCGTTAGTATGGAAAGAGGCCGTTCCCATATACTTTACACTGTTCCCATATGTAATAATGTATTATAGTTCTGAATAATATTCTCCTCTACTCACGTTTCAGTTTATGTTGCTGGTACGCAAGATACAACAAGTAAAGCTTCGCTCACAAAAACCTTTACTCTTTACTAACTGTGAACTTATATACTATACAGGCTGTGATTGGGCTTTGCAGTTTGCATGCAGTACAGACATACACAATAAAAAATATTTTTTTGACTCTATGCTCTTGCTTCTCCTTCTTCTGTTTTCAGGATGGCCTTACATACGCAACAAGTAAGTAATATTTTTTGTTATGTGGCTACAATAAAAATATCCACGTTGGCGTGCTTTTCAGGACTTCTCCAAAATAATCAGATAATGGGCTAGTAACAAAGCTAGCAGATCCCATACAGCGTAATTTTCAGTAAAAAATACGCTTATGCTGCCCAATATTTCTAATGACAGAAGGTCTTGTTTCAGATGCATAGTTGATTTGCTATGATAATAGCTTTTTAGCCATAAATGGCATTATTTTTTGTACGATCTTTAACATTCGTTACGTGCATAAGAAGTTTGATAAACATGCGGCTGAGCGAAGGAAGGCTTGAGACATTGACTGGCCATTGTAAGGTTGACGAATTCGTAGGAGGCGCGAAAACTTCGCTTAGGCTCCCCACTTTTTTTCCTCCCACACCTTCCACTTTCCCCAAACTTAGTGAAAGGCTCTACACTAGAATGTGCTGATATAAAAGCGTGCGCTTATATTTGTGTGGGGAGTGATTAACAAATGTGTTCGCAAAAAAGACGTTGAAATGAAAAAAAAAACACCGCATATCCACGGGGTGAATGATGATGAGTGGGCGAAGCTCCGGAGGGAATCATCGGTAAACCGTGAATCTTCCGTGTAATTCGCCCAGTCTCGCCGCACTAAATCGAACGATTGACTTCCGCCAATGACACGCGCCATATGTGACGTCATTCCTATTTTATAACAGCGCCCTTCATTATAATTGCACCATCTCCCCTTAAGGGGACGCTAGCACAAAAGCGTTCGAAACGTGCAGTACTCTCTAGTAAGGGGGAGAGGCCACAGCGTCTTACGCAGCCGTTTATACATGCCGGAACGTGCACCACGTTTGCCGACGCCATCACATGACTGCTGAGAGAGTATAACCCCCGTATTCATAAACGCTCCTCAACTTGAACTTGACTTGCCACCGCCTTCAACGCGTTTCGAACGCGCTGCCCAAGTCAAGTCAAGTTCAAGTCGAGGAGCGTTTATGAATACGGGGGTAAGGCGGAGAGGCCACAGCGTCTTACACCAGCTTCTTACATGCGCTGTAACGCACTAGCACAAACGCGTTAGAAACGTGCAGTCTTTCGTTAATGTTGGGTATTTATTGTCATCGTGGTGCGTGTCCATGTGCGCTTCGTGGCATAGTGGCTAGCGCCGCGCGTTCAGAAGCGAGGGGTCCCTGGTTCGATTCCGCGCTACGGACACAACTTTCGGAATTTTTTTTTCATAAAAGTAGACGTGGCTACCTACTACGACGACGACGACTACTACTACTACAACTACTACTACTTCTACTACTACTACTACTACATACTACAGAGGAGGGACAGACCCACACCCTAAGGAGCTTCGCCCCTAAAAGTCTTGTGCCATATCACTCAGGGAACGAGCGTGGTGAACCTGGACCGTGTGCGCCTCCAGGAGAGCGAGGATCCATAAGATTCCCAGGGCTCAAGGCAAGTGCTTCTGACATTTTTTCGTTGAACGTAGAGCAATTTGAAGCATTACGCTTCATCTCACTTGATTCATACAACTTTGGATACTTGGTGTGGTCCTTTATACAGGAAGTATATGAACAAATCACACCTAGGAGTTTGGGCATTGTGTTATATTCCGCCGTAATTTCCGCCTATTAATTTACTTCAGAATCTTTCAATATCTGTGAAATACCTAAAAAGTGGCATGCCAATTGCCTAACGCGTGCGACTTAGTCTGATGATTTTCTGGCATATTTTCAATGTAATTCTTGCAGTGGAGGTAGCGTGTTGAAGTTATGGAAAACAAAGAGATCGCTTTTTATGTAGAGCGAAAGCACATCATATTTACAAAAAGTTCATGAAAAGAAATAGCCTCATAAAATCACAGACTGCAACTCACCAATCGAAATGTAGGTCCTATAGGATTATTTACAGGAAAGCTTATTAGTACAACATTGTGAATTGCTACTGTGAACAGCCGCGAAATCAGAGATGACATTCATGTCATTGGCTGTTCTCTTAAAAATTTGATTTCAGTTGACTGGCACTCTTTCTTGACACAACTTTGTTTAGCTGTTGTATAATCAGGCAGAATAATTATTAATATCAAGAACCCACCATGTGAATTCTTGGTACAAATGCTAAAGTTGTTGAAGGTTCATCAAAGAACCCAATCATAGTTTTAGTGAAAGTTCATATGGCTCCTGTAGGCTCGATAACATTTGTCAATGTTAACTATTGACCTTTCTAAACAAGCACTATTAATTCGGGCTTGGCTACATTAATTTTTTCAGCGATTTGGTGTATTGTCCGAAGTATGACAGTTTTATTTTCCTAAGAAAGGTGGGGGATGAGGTGTGTGGTTCTTTCGCTGAGGTACGTCTGTCGCACTTATCATTTTAAGTGCTGATAAGCTTAATCAGACATATATATATATATAGATATATATATATATATATATATATATATATATTCATTTATTTTTCATACTGCGCATACTGCCCTCCTACTCTGTCCCGTGATTAGCGTGACGTTAGTTCAACTACAGCCTCAAACAATACATTGACTACTCAAAGCAGAGAAAAAGTTCTTTCAATCATTATTGATATGTATCATCTACATTCAATGATGATCCATTAAGATACACTTGGAATTCCTAGAAATAGACTGAGCATATCATGATCTCCAGTTCAGGTTCTCGCGCCTCACTCTCAACATAGTGTGAGCAAAGTCAGCAGGTCATAAGCATTTTCCAATGGCCGTGTTCTTTCAGAGGAAGAGAGGTGAAAGCGGGCCGCCTGAACCTCCAGGTTATGGATCAGGCTGCGGAGAAAAGGTATGGCTTCATAGTCTTCTTAAATAACTTCAAGGTGCTACTTTGATGAGTCAGTGCAACCTGCAGCAGAATTTGGTGATAGTGGGTGATATACCTACTTTCAGAAATGTATATGCGCCGTCCACCATACGCCGCTGCTTCGAGACAGATTCGTCTGAGTGTTGTTTATGAAATTATGCCACCGTGGGAAAATAGGCCACTGAAGGATCGGCTATCCCTAACATCAAAGATAAATTGTAGTGACTGAGGAATGTAGAAAAAGGCAAAACAAAGAAAAAAATTACCACGATGTCACACCGCGGGAACCCGTGTCTTAAGTTTTTGGATCTTTACATAGCTCGTTAATAATGAATTCAGCTTAGTCCACGCGAGTCTCAGCAATAGCCAAACTGTGGCATATGTAGACTTCCCAAGGCATCATGCTTCTGCTATACGGAATCAAACCTATCCCAAGCCATCACTCTGATGATTTCACTCTCCACTTCCCCACTTTCACGAGCGCATTGGTTATAGAAAAAACATTTGCATTCAAAATGGCAAGATACACATGTCTGTTTCGTCATGGTTGCATGAATTGGTGTCGAAAGTATGGTGCACACTTCAATTTACAGAGGCCTTCAATCTTAAGGGAAACTCCTTGTCAATATTTGAGTGGTTATTGGGGCTTTTATTTTCCATAAACATTGCAGACTAAGCATCCAATAATGGCTACCTTTGCAAGGTGTGACCTACTCCACACTTTTATAGTAAAGTTAAATGCTTAAGTCACATATTTAATGCTGATGAGGTTGTCACAAACCCTGTACTTTCTTAGCCACTCTTGCTTATAAACAAGTGATCATAGGTTGCGTCGCAAGACTTACTGGCTTCATATGATTGTTGGAAGCACAATATACATAATGATGGCCTCGATTTATGCAGCCCTGATGCCTTCAGGTTTTCGTACCAGGGCTTATTGTCCAATTGCATGCTCCTACAATCACATATTATAGGACGCCAGGGGTCAAAAGAATGTTCCTCATCTGCCACCTCTACTTTCAGCAGCGCTGGCTGACGCTCCCGGGGCTAAGTCTACGGAGCAATTGTTTTTAAGTTATCTGGAATTTTCAAAGATCGCCTGTTGTAGATGCCATAATTCTAGTTCTTTGGCTGAATAATTTGAACAGTTTAAAGAGGTGCTAAAGAGGAATATTACTGAAGAACGGCAGATTGGGCGAGTTGGTGGTTTGCATCTTACCTAAAAGAAGAACATTACGTTATCCTTAACTGACGTGTTGAACATCAGAATGCCGAAAATAGTAGTTTTACCTAGCCAGAAGCCTCATAAGTGTACAAAAAAAATTCAGAGCCCTTCCACTACTGTGAAGACGGAAGTCAGCGAAGCTGTGACTATGGTGGGTCTGCTATAGGTAATGTTGCTATACTGACTGTTACTATAGTGAATATTTATATTGTTATTGACTATATTGAGCGTTTTCAACATGTTTGTCAAAGAGCAAGGACATCGGCATCTTGTTTGCTGCGCTAGGTGCGTTTGCTGCGCCAAGTCCACCCCATCGTCATAGACTAGCGTATGAGCCACAGCATTCATAGCCGCGGAACACTGCACGGCATCGTCAGGATCCTGGAAGATGTAGTTAAACGAGCATCCATTCCATAGCGAGTCCAAAGGGCAACTGCTCATAACAGTGATAGCGTGATCTCTACATCACTAGAAAAAGGGGCACAACGATTGGTGGGACGTGCTGCCACCGAGTATCGTGGCACTTGTGAAAGAGGCATCAATGGTGGCGAGGGGTATAACAACTGGCCATCCATCATCCGTATCTATTTGCACACCTGTGCTAAGGCACAGCTGATGGGAAACCGCCACGCACATGGAGCCAAGTCACCATGCACATGGAGCCAAAATTGTTGATCTACCCGTCTATCTATCTACTTCCGTTGCCAGACACAATCTCCAGAAACCTAGCCTATAAAAGCTCGGCTGTAAAAAAAGGAAAGAAAAAGAAACATTACGGGCGATGCCGCCTTGAAGATCATGCACCTGGCTTCCGTGGACATGGTAGGGCATTTAACACTAGTTGTTTAAAGACTAATTGTTCTTATGTCAAAAGATGGTGTTTTTGTTGCGGGTCTCTCTGGAACGTAGGGCATGTGGCTGCAAACAAACCCACCCAGCGTGCGTTCAAAAAAAGTTCGAATGTTGACCAATGGTAGGGCCACTCGTGATCAACCGCGGACCAGAGGCGGGAGACAGGAGGCGATGCAAAAACATAAGCTCAATTAAAAGGAACTTATGCGACAGAACATGAAAAACAGAACATATACACAAGTAAAAAAGCTTCGCTAAAGGTGAGACGAAACAACAATAGCGAACCCTTCTACGATGCGTACAGTCAAACCCGCATATATCGAACGCGCAAAAAAACAGGATTTTGTTCGATATATCGAGTCATTCGATATAGAACATTTAAAGAATTTGACAATGTACAAAACGCACCTCATTAAATAACTGTTCTTTATTTCCTAAATACATGTGCAGTGGGCATATTAGCGTGAGAAATAGTCGCTGATCTTCTTCTGCTTTTTCATTTTTAAAGCATTGTTGAGCATTCACTTTTCAACATTGTCGAACGACTCGGAAAAGCCGAGCCCACAGCCTTCTATGGACGCGCAGTGGCGGCAAACAACTCAGTGCATGAAGTGCATCGGAACACGTGGGCGGGTAGGAACTGGTTGGGTCTTCTCAGTTACTGTTGCCGGCAAGATCCCTAGCCAGATCGGCAGCAATGTCTTCGTCAGCGAGCTCTCCGGTGGTCGCACCATGGTCGTCGACGGTGACGAAGTCTGTCGCTGCAGTCCCATCACAAACGGCACCCGGGAACTCAGACAGCTGGCTAAACAAATCATCAAGTTCCTCAATTGGTTCATCGCAATTTTCGAATGAGATTGCGCCAGCCTCGCCGGAAACACCGAGTCCACAATGACGGAAACAATTCTGAATTGTTTTTTAACATCATTCCATGATGCATTCAGCATCGTTATTGCATCCAAGAAGTCAATTTTCAACTCCCGGCCAGTGCGAAGGTTTAGCAAAAGCCGTTGCAGAAGGCGCTTTCGATAGCCTGCCTTCAGTGCACGAATGATGCCTTGGTCTAAGGGCTGCAGCACTGAGGTTGTGTTCGGCGGCAGGAAACAAAGCTGACGCTTACAATGATGTGCAGAGCATTTATCATCGAGTGAGCAGATTTTTGTTCCTTCGCTTACCAGGTCATCGTCCGTACTCGGTGGGCACCGGTAGCACCTGGTCTCTTGTCTGCCTTACGTCGGCCTTATTTTTCAGTATCGTACTCAGCGTACTTCTTGGGATGCTGTATGCTGCGGCGACATTCGACATCTTTTCTCCACGTTCAACTCTTCTGATGATTTCCTGCTTTGCGGATATTGGCAGGTTCTGCCGTTTCACGGCAGCCATCTCTTATGGAGCGGACGATTGCTGCATTCCGAGAACGCGACTACGCACACATCTTGCAACTTCACGAATGACAGAGGACTGAGAAATCGAGCCGATCGCATGCAGGCGCACGTGGCCATGAGTGAGCGAGAGAGTAGTCGAACCACTTTTTCTAGGGGGTGGCTGTCCGAGGGAGCGAAATCAGCACCGCACGCGCTGATTTCGTGCGTGCGGGCTAAACCACTTTGTTTGGGCTAAACCACTTTGTCTGGGGGGTGAGGAGGGGTAATGGCAGCTCGCCGGTCGCGTGTATGATGCTCGCCATGCGGGAAAGCCAACTTCTGGGGTTGTTTTGTGCTGCTTCAAGTTTGATATACCGATAGCGGCTGCTATTTTTGTTCGATGTAACCGTAATTTTTGCTATATATTTTCATTGTAACATTACGGTGTTGAAAAATGTTCTATATACGGGGTAATTTGATGTAAACGGGTTCGATATAGTCGGGTTCGACTGTAAAACAAAGCCCACCCCGTGGGGATTTATGTTTGATGTGGAAAAAGAGATAAGCGAGCAAAGGAAAAAATACAAACCGCAATACACGCGACAACCACTTTACTGGCCAAATATACAATGAATGAGTACGCGATGATTTTTAAAATGAACCCAAAATGCAATTAAGAAAAGATAGTCTGATGAAATTCCCTGGGAGCAGTCAAACATGTGGGCCTATCTGCAGTCTGCGATGAGATTCCGATCCGAAGAAGCGTCAGAGTGCTGGTTCCTTGCTGTCGGGAAAGATGGCATTACTGCGTGTCGGTCTGCTTGCCGAGGACTCTGTCCTGGAAAGTTTAGGCTGCCGACCACATCTTCAATTGACTCCCGATGCATGTACACTCCACCCAGACGTCTAAAGCAACTGTGCCGCTTCCCTGCGCTGTCCTTCCCACTGTCTCCCTCGCTCCGCGCCAGTGATCATGCAGCAAACAGGTCGGGTGGCTTACGGAACAATATGAGAGCTTCGCTCCCCACAGCCGCGTGAGCGATGCCATGGCTGCAGCGGTAGTGGCTGCCATATTTGGAGGGGCACGCATGCACGCGCTTTGTGACATTGTCGAGAGATGTGACCCGCCGTGCTCACGTAGTGGCTATGGCGTTGCGTTGCTAAACCTGAGAGCTCGAGATCTAATTCCTGCCATGGCAGATGCATTTTGTTGGGGGCAAAATGCAAAAACGCCCGTGACCGTGCATTGCGTGCACGTTAAAAAACCCCAGGAGGTAAAAATAAATCCAAAGTATAGGGCATCTCATATTTTGCCAACGCCGCAAGTCCCCTTGCATGCCTCCCTCTGCGCTTCAGCATCTGATCGAGACTCCTACCGAATCATTTTTTCGTGTGATGCTCGATCTACTTGGCCCTTTCTCAATTTGAACTTCCGGCAACAAATGGGTTACAGTTGCGACCAAATATGCCACCCACGAGCCCTGCCCACCTGCTGCACCGCAGGCGTCGCGGATTTTTTCTGGACAATGTTATATTGCACCACAATGTTATACTCCTCACTTATTTGGGACACTACTTCTAAAGAGTGATTGAAGACATCCTTTGCTCATGCTCTACTGCACAACAAGTCGCCAATGCTTACCACCCCCAGACAAACGGCCTTACCAAGTGCCTCAACAGAACACTCACCGACGTGCTTGCTATGTACTCCTTCGCAGACCACCCTGACTGGGACGTCGTTCTGCCGTATGTCACTTTTGCATATACCTCGTTCTGTCATGACACCATGTTACTTGCGGTTTTACTGTTTGGCCATGATCCTGTTTTGCCTCACGACACCGTACTTCCCAAGGCAGTGCAGATGCTGAGCGCTTATGCTCGCGATGCAACTCCCCTGGCTGCCAAAGCTCGTCAGATTGCGCATGTCCGCCGCATCACGTTCACGCTTCGTGACATCTCGAACGTTATCAATCACCATTAAGTCATTCTCGAACAACAGCCTGTCGCACACCGCACAACTGAATCTGAAATGCCTGCCCAGAAAGTCCCTCTGAAATTTTGCATGCACACCCGTATGCTCGTCCAATTTACTGCCGTGGTACCTGCATCGCTTCGCTGCACTCTCCGCTTCGCAGCATCCCTCTTCCTGTCAAGCCCGCCACTTACGGGCAGCCTCTTGGGCACGATCTTCACTTCTACTCGCGACCGGTTTCCCAGCTTTCCTCTTGCTACGCCAGGTGTCAGCATGGGCCTTGGTGGTTTGCTCCTCATCCTCATTGAGGGCGGCTTTATGTAGTATTGGGTGGTTTCTTATTTGTTTGTGCCCGCTTTCAGTGCCTCACCGTAGCGTTCTCCAGGTCAGTGCATCATTGCCGGCGGGGTACTGTCGCGGTGACTAAGACGACAAGCGAACTGAAATGAGGAGGATGAAGTTCAGTGTCATCAGTTGGTGGCTGCCTGTGGCACGTTTCAAGAAGGAGTTTAAACTTCTGTGTTTGTCGTGTTGCTTTCGCCTGTGTCAAAGACTAGCTCTTACCTCTGCCTCGTAACAATATTATGGTTTTGGCACATAAAATCCAAGAATTAGATTTTTAAAATTGTGGATTACATTGTATTTCAAAAGAACGAAGCTTTCAAAATAATCAATGTTGATAGCGCTTTTTGTGGAGAAACAGCGCAATTAGTCGAGTGCACTTTACAACCTGTGGTGCCGGAGCGACGTTGCGACGCTGCGGATTGGGCCGCAATATTTAAGAAAATTAATTTCTGTCCTGAATGTTTTTTTGTTTCTCTTGTAAATAACCTGTTCTTGCCTGAAAAATACAGCAACCTTTCAAAGAACATTGCTCGTTTCTAAGCTGACTTGTGACTGCTGTTTAGTGTTTCGTTAGACAGCGAAACTCGAGATGGGTCACAGGTGACTCTAAAGTGACGTATAGGTGACAACAGATCTAGGGGAGAAACAAAAAAGGCAAATTTAATCAGCGACAAATCTAAATGCACAACAAGGCGCATTTCTGCATATAATCCAGTCGACATGCAGACATAACCGAAAGTATTGCGTTGCAAAAAATGGAATGGCTTGTCGTATTTCGGTACCTGCAGATGTCGTCACAACAAAATTTTTTGATCATAGCTCACGAAAAGTCGACTCTGTCTTAGCAGTAGCAGTCTATATGCCTCATGTGTTGCTGTTGCTACTTCAGTGTTGTGGAGACAACAAAACACTTGACTGTCGTGACAAGAGGACAGGCAAATGAGAGGATTTTCTGCAGTATTTTGGGACCTTCTCTGTCGTACTCTTCAACTGCGAAAAACAGGAAGCTACGAGGACACGTGCAGCTTAGCGTATTTACTTGCATTGCAGTACGGCCAGTTGTTTACCCATGAAGTGTCCTTGCAGGCGGTGACAGTCGAGAACATGGAGTCGCTACTGCACATGTCCCACATCAGCCCCATGGGAACACAGGTGTTTGTGCTCGACGAGGAGGCACTACTCATCCGTGTCAGCAGAGGCTGGCAATACGTGGCTGTGAGTAGACCCTTGCACTCAAGTCTGCAACAGTTAACCTTTAACCTGTGACCTACTGCTACGCAACGTCTGGTATTTATAGAGAACGGTTGCGGTGCTGGCGTGCCAATGCAGGTGCCAGCATTCTTTTTTCACGATGCCAGCATTATAACACTTAAGAATTGCGTGACGTCTCTCGATTATTTCTTTTGTCCTGTTGTTTGTTATGTCATTTGCACAATGTGTGCTAGGTCTGCTTTCCTTAACATCAAGAGCAAAGCGTCAAAAAAAAGAAAGAAAATGAAGCTATTACTGGCAGGAATTTAGACCTTCCTAAGCCATCTTCTCTTTTATGTATACATTATCATGTAAGCTTGGTTGTCTTTGACTTGATAACTGTGAAATTACAGCTCCCAAACTGAATTGATAGGTGATGATTATAGGGCTGCTATCAAGGCATAACAAGTAACTCTTATAGCAGGCAACGTATCAAAAAATTAAATTTTAATTTTGATACTTCACGGGTTCATCGCCTATGACCCTCAGTCATTGTAAGGAGCTGCTTTCACAGCACCTGATGTGTACCTTAATTCGCCGCTCTGTCACTGAGACAGGAAGAATTGCATAGCGGTAGAAGCACAAGTAAGGTTCTGTTCTAGAATGTCACAAAGCTCTTTATGAGCAACAACAATGCATACTTGTAAGTTTTGCTAGGAAGAATTATTTCTTGTAATGATATATGCCACACCTCTTCCCTATTATCAGTAGGGGTTTAAGAGCTAAGAGTTTTCGTTGAGATTTTAGAGTTGGATCATGGAATGAATTTGCCTGGGGTAAGCCAAGATACCGTCGAGTATCAACTTCCACTGACGATAACCTCTGCTAGGACCATTTCTGACTTCTTCGTCCACCACTGACGCCTTCTTGTTTTATGAACAAGGAAAAAATCTACACTGCTCTTGAGCAGTTGTCCACGTTATTTTTGCGCACGGGTGTTGTGGTCTTACTGACGACATTCACTCAACAGTTCCACTGAACCGGGTTACGCACCTTGTGATTGGCGAACATGCGCAGCATGAAGAAAGTTACTTGAAAGGGATAAATGGAATTCACCTGAGAATAGCACAAATCTACAAGGAAACATGCATGGTATTCTTAAAAAAAAGCTTCGTAGTTGATTAGATATTTGTCCTGATCCGGGATATCAAAACCGGTACCGATGCCTCCCCGAAGCAGTCGCTCCACCATCTCATCTAACCGCGTGCCGACAGGGGTCCACATATACGCTTTAGCGTTCTCCACTTCGATGTGTGCACCATGAATTTTTTTAAAGGCATAGACGCACAGGTTTGTCAACCCGACGGAACTTCGGACATGCACTATGGACATGCAGTCCAAGATTGTACTATGGTAGCTAACAGCGAGTTAGAGGTGTCTCCCTCACTTCTACAAGTCATCTCAGTACAATATGCATCAGTATAGAACTGAATGTAATAATAATCAGGACACAGCCATAGCCACAGGAAGTCTGCACTCTTGCTGCGCACATACTGCTATGAAAAAAAGAAAACATGCGAGCGTGCAAACCTTCCCAATACACCCATCACCGCGAAACGTATGACTCGAATGACTTGCCTGAGTCCTTCCTGATAGGAATGTAATTCCACGGAACCATGCAAGGGCTACCACAGAAATGTGATAAGGGATGCTGGCGCGTGGGAAATGAATGTCACATTGACTACCAGCATTGATTCGAACGCATAAAGAAAGTCGAGAACGACTGGAGTGCATGTTTGAGTTTCCAGATTTTGCTCAATTTGTAACAGTGTCATATTTCTGACTCTAAAACGTAATTACGGGACTACGCCATGCATCTAAAGCAGCTACAGGGAGATTTCACATTGCGCTCTCATTCATTTATTGGTACTTTACTGGCTTTTTTCTAAGTTACTTTTCTCTTGTTCGCACCTAAATTCATGCTATAGGGGTACTGCTGTCTTGAGATAAAGGTTAGTCGAAGCGCTTCGCCTCCCCCTCCTCTCCCCCCATTTCACACACACACTTGGCTGAAAAAACTTTTTTTTTCCTTGCAGCTCGGATCTCTGGTTCAGCAACCCAAGAAGACGACACTGGTATTTCCCCTTGTTTATACTTCCCGTTTAATGTGCGCTAGTGGCAGGCAAACCAAACAAGAGGAATTTTAATGCAAGAAATTTTAAATGCACGCATTTTCAAGGTGATTGAGGGCGACGTGTTCAACACCGTGCAGTTTCAACTGTTAAGAGTATAATAGAGAAATCACCACAACACAAGAAGCACTTTATTGCGTGCGCAGTTTCAGAAGACTCTACAGGATGAATCGAAATTTTGCAGCATGTTTTATCAAGTTGAGTTATTCGGCTTTCACTGGCTATGAGAGCGGCCGTCTCAGAACGACCCACAATGTGCAGTAGGTGTACTTTTTGCAACACTGTCGAAAAAATATAACACTGATGTCTATACTTTATTTTGAGCTTGAAGAGATACACTCGTTTGGGGTGTGGCCTAGTGGTAAGGCGACTGCATAGAATGTTCCCCGAGCACTTTCTTTTTTTAGAAAAATTTTTTTTTCAAGAACTGGCATACCTAGCCCAGGCGAAGTGGCCAGACAGGCGAAGTGGCCAGGTGTACATTAGCAGCAAGCAAAATGTCAAATGGCAATTTTGCTAATTAGTTAAAATGCGTAATATAACGTTTTGATTATTCACTCTAGGGCATGTGTGATTGCAAAATTAAAGCCGATGCTCGTCAGCTTCACTTCTCACTTAATGACTTGGCTTCAGAACTTGTCGGCTTCAATTTCAGGATAAGAAGATGTGCGCTAAAGTGAATAATTAAAAATTCAGTACCACATTAGAGGTAATTAGCAAGGTTACCACCTAAATGTTTTTGCTGCAAATGTCCGCCTAGCCACGTAGCGTATCTGCAATAATGCCAAGGCTCAAGATGTGAAATTTTCTGCTAACAGAAAGTGTTCCGCATAAAAAGAAACAACTGGTATATCTGTGCTCTTTCGAAATTGTGCACTCTTTCGGAGTTATTTGTATTGTTGGTGTTACAGAATTCTGATGTTGTAGAACGCTGTTTCTCGTGTGTTCGTTGTGCATTCATGTGTTCTTAATGAATGTTTCTCATCTGCTGTGTTGTCTTACACTTCTTATCTCTACTCTATCTTTTGCAAATGCAAACCAGATTAAAAGAAAGGTATGATGAGGTTGCGTTCTTTTGCACGAATATGTTAGCTGTTCCTTGTCCACATTGCTATGTCCTTCTAGGGCCCTTATCGTCTACAAAATGCATAATCATACACAAAGTGGCATCTATGTGATAACACACTCCCGACCCTTTGTTCAGTTAAAATCATGTAGTCCGTCTGTCTTGTTGGTCAGCACAACTGTACTCTGCATTTCAATAGTTCTCACACATATTGGCCTGTATATAATGGAACATTTGGTTAAAGAAGCTGGCGGATGGATTAAACAATGGCGTATCTATCACGCCTTCCACAAAACTTGTTTCGCTTTTGCGTCCAGCCCATGTAGTGCTCTATATATGTTCTTTGAAATTCGACTAAATTTTAGTAGTCGATTGGAGTTACTGCTTACATGGCATATTTGTAAAGTGTAACGAACTTATTTAGGCATTATTTGTTGTGCTAGGGCGAATACTTTTGCTCAATCTTGTCTGTATAACCCTGTATTGACTATCAAATCCTTTTTCATTTTAGGAACCATCAATGTTCTATTGCTTTTACCATGGTATATGCTTTAATGTACATAAGTATTTAGTAGTCGCGCACTCAACCAAATTGCAGCAACTTGATTGGAGGCCACGCACTTCCTGCTACTGACGTAATAGTTCAGCGGAAATCCGCTTCCTGCTACTCCATTTCACTTATACTGTTTCTGCTAAGGTGCCCTATGAGTCATGACAATTACTCGGAATAATACTAAATAAGATGAAAATATTCGGAAAGAACCAAAATGGTAGATTATGTGATTACACATTAAATTACGAGGTTGAAATAAAACGAATGAAAAGAAAGTTCAAATGCATGCAATATAAGTAAAAAAAAAGAAAGGAAAGTCTGGGAATACAATGTCAGTTAAGATAGGAAGAAAGAAAATGTAATGCATCTATTCTACATACCCTTTCTGCCAGAAAGTAAGATGTGCTATCATTTGAAAAGAAGGCTGAATCTAGATTGGAGTAGTTCCCAAAATCAAGTTTTTCTCGTCCAGTCCTCGTGATGTAGCGGAGCATTGTAGCGGAGGTTGGAGCATGGCTATGAAAGGGAAACCGTAAACATTGATGCACAGCATTCACTACTGACTTTCGCTGATGGCTACACTTTCTTCCAGCTCTGTTTGCACAAGTGTTTTGTTCACGTCTGTCACTACCTTCCTCTTCAAATCGCAGGGCTCAACCAGGCCATGCAGGGAACAGGGCCTAACGGGCTTACCTGGTCGGCCCGGACTGAGGGAACCCACGGGACCAGAAGGACCACAGGGACTGAAGGTGAGACTGCAGCCGATGCTGTAACAAATACGAAATAAAAACAATACAGTGCAGTCCACTTATAACGATATCGAGAAAAACGAGAAATCCGATCGTTATAACCGATTATCGCTATATCTGGACTGCGAAAAAAAAAAATGCCGAATATACCTTTGCAGTCCCGAAACCGAAACTGACACTTGCGATAAAAAATCGACGTTGTAGAAAGTAGGCCGTGAAAAATGAAACCTTTATTCATACCTCTAAATAGCGTCTCAATCGTTAGGCACGCTGAAATAAAAATCTGCTTTTGCTTTCGCGGAAGTTTCGGAGTCACAACCGCCGTGTGCATCGCGTCCATCTGCTGCGCGAACACTGGCGGCTATAATTTAGCGCGCATGAATTCAATGAGCGACTCGATCGACGATGTTGCACTTTGGTTGAACCTCGGGGTCGGTGTCAAAGGCGGGCAATTGTCAGTCTCATTGTCACTGCTGCTGCTGTCATCGCCTCCGTCGCACAACGCCGCCGTCTGTCGCGACAACGATCGCCCCGTCGGAGTTCTCTTCGCAGAACGAGGCAGCACTATTTTCACTCAGAAGCTCCTCCATCGAAGCACCACCTATTTCATCGTCAGTAGCAACGTGCTCCCAGAGTTCGGACACCACCTTGTTGGTTTCGCCCATGGGGTTTTCGTCGTGGCGCACGAAGCCCGCCTTTTCCGTTGATCGGCATGGACACTGCTTCTAGCCTTCATGATCGTGGCGCTCCCAGTTTTCATAATCGTCATATCATCCACTGCGCGAGTTCGTATTTCAAGTCTTGCAAAATTTGCAGCTTCGTCTCGAGAGACGCAGCTTTGCGCTTTGACGGCGCACCTCCCGCTGCTTCCGCGGTGCATAGGCCGCGCAGGCGCCGCTTGCTTATCGCTTTCTCCCCCCTCTTGCAAAATTAGTTTCGTCTCAAGGGGCGCACCTGCCGCTGCTTCCGTTGAGAGAGAGAGCGCGGCAGGGAGTGCAGGCGCCCCTCGCCAGAGGAGGCGTTGCCTTCGCTTATCGCCTTTCTTCCGCCCTCTGCTCGCGCGACCGCTGGGGACGCGGGGGTGAAGCAGCTGGCGCCATCTTGTGCACGCTGCACCAACTTGCGATGCTCTCCGTGGCTTTCGCAATCGGCGCGCGGGCGGGATGCGCTGCGCGGTAATGGCGGCAGATACGAACTCGCGTAGGCAAACTTTTCGCCCCGTCTCGGTTAAGGGCAACGTAGGAACGCAATTTTCACGATTATTCTGCATGAAAAGCACTGCCCAGAAGCAAAATTTCAATCGTTATATCCGATATGCGGTGAATAATATATCGTTATATACGTTTTTTTTTCTCATAGCCCCAATGCATAAGTTGATACTCTTACGTCGACTCATCGTTATAACCGATATATCGTTATATGTGGTATCGTTATATGTGGACTGCAGTGTATAGAAAGGGTTCCTTTAGGCAAAGATGAGTCAGTGTCGTTTGCAACACTACGCCATGACAGCACAAGGAGATGGCCAACATCTGTTTCCTATTATGTCAATAGAAAAAGGAAAATTAACAATTTGGTGGAACAGTATTTGTTTAATAAATGATGAGGCACCGCAGGGAAATACGCCACCGAAGTGCCGGCTATCCCAATCATTGAAAATAAGTTACAGTATAGAAAGAGAAGGCACCACAAACAGGAAGGCGCGTGACAGACTGAATTCAGGTACAATGGAAGAAGTGAGAGGCTTTCTAATAAATTTTGCACGATAAAAAAGTTCCATTCGTATTGAAAAGACAAGATTGCAAGTGTGACTAGTAACGATGCATGGAACCGAAATGACCGCAGTGACCAAGTCTACTGTTCAAAAAGCGTTAATTACAGTAATACTCTGCTCATATATTGAAGCAATTTCCTGAAGCAGAAAAGATAAATATCCCTTCAGTTACAAAATGTAAGTTCCTTTCATGTGTAAAGTTGAGCGAGTGGATGGTCAAAGGGCCTTCGATGCGACACATAAACAGAAGGAAAACAGAAGGGAAGGAGCGAAAAAAGTTTGCGCCTGACTAGCTACCTAACATTTGGGCAAGATGGGACCATCAGATAACGAGGATAAAATAGTAAATTCACGCATGCATACGGAGGAACTTTTCTTTCAAATAAATGTATTTAAGGAGAGGTTGGTGCTCCTGTGTGGCGCTGGCTATTCTTCTGTTACATCATAGTTTTCGTCAGAAAGTCGTCAAAGATCACAAAACTGGACTAACAAACACATGGACGAACATTCACGTACTAAGTCTTAGTACTGCAATATAAATAAATGTTTCCACAACAGAAGAGTTCACGTAACATAAATACTCGCAAAACGGAAGAGTTCACACGCAACACATGAGTCCACACAGCATAAATGTTCGCGAAACCAAGATGTTCACACAGAAGATGTTGGGCACGTGCGAATTAGGTCCCTCTTGAATGCCACACTCTAAATACAACAGTCTTGTATGCATCCACAAATGCTACATTAACACGAAAACACAATAAACATGTAATAAAGAGTACCTGTTAATAATAGCAATGCGAGCAATAACTGTTATCTGACAGTATTTTTGTCATATTTTTGATTCCTGTGAAAATTTTACTAAGGCACGCGCAACAATGTTTTGAACTTTTTCTGTTGGCCAAGGACCCAAAATTTTTCTTAAGGATAATGGCCGTCTATCCAAGCCATTTAGTTTTTTCGAAAGCTTCTTACGAGGAGCAACATGTTCTTTACAGTGCAGAAGAAGGTGTTCTAGGTCTTCTTCAGCCTCTTCACATGAGCATGTAGCACTGTTAGTTTTTCTTATTCTATACAGGAAGCTTAGCGCAGTGCCTAGCCAAAGCCTATGAACTGTTGTTTCAACAGATCGGCTAATTTTAAACGGAATATTGAATTCTATTCCAGGATCAATATTATATAATTGACAGTTGTGCGCATCATTTATGAACAAAGTTTCCTCAGAAAATCTACCGCAGTTTGTTCAATAAACATCGCGCATCACTCGTCGTTAGAGAAAGTAGTGACAATTCATTCTTTTGATGCGCTGCACGTGCCGTGTGATCAGCTGTTACAATTGCTATGATTTCACAGTGACTTGGAATCCACTGGAAAGTTATGTGGCGTTGTAGATCTTTCGCTATGGCGTATGTCTTCTGTATTTAGTATGCCAATGTGCTGTTTGTTTTTCTTAAGCTGATTTCATTTAAGCACAGCTGTGAGGCTGGCGAGTCACTCAGAACTACCCAGTAAAGAGGTCCTGACTGCTGACATGTAATGTAAAACAGAAACTATTCCTTAAAGTTCTGCCGTTAAAGACGTAAATTGGCAAAGCTGATAAGCTCTTTTCTCTTGGTATGCAGGTATATAAAACGCTGATGTAGAGCGTTCTTTGCAGCATGATCCATCGGTATATACGTGAATGCTATCTACATACTTAGTGTAAAGATGTGATAAAGTTAATTGCTTTATCGCAACTACGGATAAATCACATTTACCACATACTCCAGGAATTGAAGTGACTATTTCTGGAATTGCAAGTCGCCATGTTGGATGAGTTGTGCATGCAGGCCAATATTCGTAAGCAGGCAGCATGTTTTTGCACCGCCATATTTCTTTATCTATGCATGCAGCGGTTCTATCCGGATAGTCTTGGCATAGTGGATGATTAGCGTGTTGTGTTGCCAAACGAAAAAAGTGGCGACAAGTTTCCGTAAATCTTAGTGCAGGAAAACTTGGTTCGCGGTTCTCCGCAATTACCAAAGCACTGGCAGATGCGCGGGGAATGCCAAGACATACGCGAAAGCTTCTGGTCAATAATCTTTGAACTATTTCCTCTAGAATACGGGATATTCCATGTAGCACAGGAGCAGAGTATGCTATTCTTCTAATGATTGCTGAGTGAATGCGTTATAAAGAAGAGGTTGAACTACCCCATCTCACTCCAAAAAATTTACGAAGAATGTTGATTAGGGAGTTGACTTTCTGCTCTAATGCTTTTATTTGGGAAGGCCATGATAGCCGTCTGTCTGTAATAATACAGTTAAACCCGCATATATCGAACTCTAAAAAAAACTGGAATTAGTTCGATATATCGAGTAATTCGATATAGAACATATAAAGAATTTGACAACGTACAAAATGCACCTCAATAAAAAAGTGTTCTTTATTTCCTAAATACAGGTGCGGCGGGCATATTACCGCGAGAAATAGTCGCCGATCTTCTTCTCCTTTTTCATTTTTAAAGCATTGTTGAGCATACACTTTTCAACATTGTCGAGCGACTCGGAAAAGCCGAGCCGACAGCCTTCTATGGACGGGCAGTGGCGGCGAACAACGCTCAGTGCATGAAGTGCCTCGGAACACGTGGGCTGGTTGGAATTGGTTGAGTCCTCGCAGTTACTGTCGCCGGCAAGATCCCTAGCCAGATCGGCAACGATGTCTTCGTCAGCAAGCTCTTCGGTGGTCGCAACATGGTCGTCGACGGTGACGAAGTCTGTCGCTGCAGTCCTATCACAAACGGCACCTGGGAGCTCAGACAGCTGGCTAAACAAATCATCAAGTTCCTCAATTGGTTTATTGCAATTTTCGAATGAGCTTGCGCCAGCCTCTCCGGAAACACCGAGTCCACAATGACGGAAACAATTCTGAATTGTTTTTTAACGTCATTCCATCATGAATTCAGCATCGTTATTGCGCCCAAGAGGTAAATTTTCAACTCCCGGCCAGTGCGAAGGTTTAGCAAAAGCCGTTGCAGAAGGCGCTTTCGATAGCCTGCCTTCAGTGCACGAATGACGCCTTGGTCTAAGGGCTGCGGCACTGAGGTTGTGTTCGGCCCTAACGTCGGCCTTATTTTTCTGTATCATACTCAGCGTACTTCTTGGGATGCTGTATGCTGCGGCGACATTCGACTTCTTTTCTCCGCATTCAACTCTTCTGATGATTTCCAGCTTTGCGGATATTGGCAGGCCATCTCTTACGGAGTGGACGAGCGCTGCGTTCCGAGGACGCGACTATGCACACAATCTTGCAACTTCACGAACGACAGAACACTGAAGCAATCGAGCCGATCGCATGCAGGCGCACGTGGCCGTGAGTTAGAGAGAGAGAGAGAAACAGTAGTCGAACCACTTTTTCAAGGGGGTGGCTGTCCAAGAGAGCGAAAGCAGCAACACGCACGTGCAGTTGGGCTAAACCACTTTGGGGGGGTGAGGAGGGGTAATGGTGGCTTGCCGGTCACGTGTACGGCGCTCACTATGCGGCAAAGCCAACTTTAGGGGTAGTTTTGCGCTGCTTGAAGTTCGATATATCGATAGCGGCTGCTATTTTTATTCGATGTGACCGTAATTTTTGCTATATATTTTCATTCTAACATTACGGTGTTGAAAAATGTTCGATATACGGAGTAATTCGATGTAAAAGGGTTCGATATAGTCGGATTCGACTGTACAACAAAGCCCACCACTTGGGGATTTAGGTTTGATGTGGAAAAAGAAATACGCGAGCAAAGAAAAAAATACAAATGGCAACACAGGCGACAACTGCTTTGCTGGCCAAATATACAATGAATGGGCACGTGATAATTTTAAAGGGAGTCCTTCCTGATAGGAATGTAATTCCACGGAACCATGCAAGGGCTACCACAGAAATGTGATAAGGGATGCTGGCGCGTGGGAAATGAATGTCACATTGACTACCAGCATTGATTCGAACGCATAAAGAAAGTCGAGAACGACTGGAGTGCATGTTTGAGTTTCCAGATTTTGCTCAATTTGTAACAGTGTCATATTTCTGACTCTAAAACGTAATTACGGGACTACGCCATGCATCTAAAGCAGCTACAGGGAGATTTCACATTGCGCTCTCATTCATTTATTGGTACTTTACTGGCTTTTTTCTAAGTTACTTTTCTCTTGTTCGCACCTAAATTCATGCTATAGGGGTACTGCTGTCTTGAGATAAAGGTTAGTCGAAGCGCTTCGCCTCCCCCTCCTCTCCCCCCATTTCACACACACACTTGGCTGAAAAAACTTTTTTTTTCCTTGCAGCTCGGATCTCTGGTTCAGCAACCCAAGAAGACGACACTGGTATTTCCCCTTGTTTATACTTCCCGTTTAATGTGCGCTAGTGGCAGGCAAACCAAACAAGAGGAATTTTAATGCAAGAAATTTTAAATGCACGCATTTTCAAGGTGATTGAGGGCGGCGTGTTCAACACCGTGCAGTTTCAACTGTTAAGAGTATAATAGAGAAATCACCACAACACAAGAAGCACTTTATTGCGTGCGCAGTTTCAGAAGACTCTACAGGATGAATCGAAATTTTGCAGCATGTTTTATCAAGTTGAGTTATTCGGCTTTCACTGGCTATGAGAGCGGCCGTCTCAGAACGACCCACAATGTGCAGTAGGTGTACTTTTTGCAACACTGTCGAAAAAATATAACACTGATGTCTATACTTTATTTTGAGCTTGAAGAGATACACTCGTTTGGGGTGTGGCCTAGTGGTAAGGCGACTGCATAGAATGTTCCCCGAGCACTTTCTTTTTTTAGAAAAATTTTTTTTTCAAGAACTGGCATACCTAGCCCAGGCGAAGTGGCCAGACAGGCGAAGTGGCCAGGTGTACATTAGCAGCAAGCAAAATGTCAAATGGCAATTTTGCTAATTAGCTAAAATGCGTAATATAACGTTTTGATTATTCACTCTAGGGCATGTGTGATTGCAAAATTAAAGCCGATGCTCGTCAGCTTCACTTCTCACTTAATGACTTGGCTTCAGAACTTGTCGGCTTCAATTTCAGGATAAGAAGATGTGCGCTAAAGTGAATAATTAAAAATTCAGTACCACATTAGAGGTAATTAGCAAGGTTACCACCTAAATGTTTTTGCTGCAAATGTCCGCCTAGCCACGTAGCGTATCTGCAATAATGCCAAGGCTCAAGATGTGAAATTTTCTGCTAACAGAAAGTGTTCCGCATAAAAAGAAACAACTGGTATATCTGTGCTCTTTCGAAATTGTGCACTCTTTCGGAGTTATTTGTATTGTTGGTGTTACAGAATTCTGATGTTGTAGAACGCTGTTTCTCGTGTGTTCGTTGTGCATTCATGTGTTCTTAATGAATGTTTCTCATCTGCTGTGTTGTCTTACACTTCTTATCTCTACTCTATCTTTTGCAAATGCAAACCAGATTAAAAGAAAGGTATGATGAGGTTGCGTTCTTTTGCACGAATATGTTAGCTGTTCCTTGTCCACATTGCTATGTCCTTCTAGGGCCCTTATCGTCTACAAAATGCATAATCATACACAAAGTGGCATCTATGTGATAACACACTCCCGACCCTTTGTTCAGTTAAAATCATGTAGTCCGTCTGTCTTGTTGGTCAGCACAACTGTACTCTGCATTTCAATAGTTCTCACACATATTGGCCTGTATATAATGGAACATTTGGTTAAAGAAGCTGGCGGATGGATTAAACAATGGCGTATCTATCACGCCTTCCACAAAACTTGTTTCGCTTTTGCGTCCAGCCCATGTAGTGCTCTATATATGTTCTTTGAAATTCGACTAAATTTTAGTAGTCGATTGGAGTTACTGCTTACATGGCATATTTGTAAAGTGTAACGAACTTATTTAGGCATTATTTGTTGTGCTAGGGCGAATACTTTTGCTCAATCTTGTCTGTATAACCCTGTATTGACTATCAAATCCTTTTTCATTTTAGGAACCATCAATGTTCTATTGCTTTTACCATGGTATATGCTTTAATGTACATAAGTATTTAGTAGTCGCGCACTCAACCAAATTGCAGCAACTTGATTGGAGGCCACGCACTTCCTGCTACTGACGTAATAGTTCAGCGGAAATCCGCTTCCTGCTACTCCATTTCACTTATACTGTTTCTGCTAAGGTGCCCTATGAGTCATGACAATTACTCGGAATAATACTAAATAAGATGAAAATATTCGGAAAGAACCAAAATGGTAGATTATGTGATTACACATTAAATTACGAGGTTGAAATAAAACGAATGAAAAGAAAGTTCAAATGCATGCAATATAAGTAAAAAAAAAGAAAGGAAAGTCTGGGAATACAATGTCAGTTAAGATAGGAAGAAAGAAAATGTAATGCATCTATTCTACATACCCTTTCTGCCAGAAAGTAAGATGTGCTATCATTTGAAAAGAAGGCTGAATCTAGATTGGAGTAGTTCCCAAAATCAAGTTTTTCTCGTCCAGTCCTCGTGATGTAGCGGAGCATTGTAGCGGAGGTTGGAGCATGGCTATGAAAGGGAAACCGTAAACATTGATGCACAGCATTCACTACTGACTTTCGCTGATGGCTACACTTTCTTCCAGCTCTGTTTGCACAAGTGTTTTGTTCACGTCTGTCACTACCTTCCTCTTCAAATCGCAGGGCTCAACCAGGCCATGCAGGGAACAGGGCCTAACGGGCTTACCTGGTCGGCCCGGACCGAGGGAACCCACGGGACCAGAAGGACCACAGGGACTGAAGGTGAGACTGCAGCCGATGCTGTAACAAATACGAAATAAAAACAATACAGTGCAGTCCACTTATAACGATATCGAGAAAAACGAGAAATCCGATCGTTATAACCGATTATCGCTATATCTGGACTGCGAAAAAAAAAATGCCGAATATACCTTTGCAGTCCCGAAACCGAAACTGACACTTGCGATAAAAAATCGACGTTGTAGAAAGTAGGCCGTGAAAAATGAAACCTTTATTCATACCTCTAAATAGCGTCTCAATCGTTAGGCACGCTGAAATAAAAATCTGCTTTTGCTTTCGCGGAAGTTTCGGAGTCACAACCGCCGTGTGCATCGCGTCCATCTGCTGCGCGAACACTGGCGGCTATAATTTAGCGCGCATGAATTCAATGAGCGACTCGATCGACGATGTTGCACTTTGGTTGAACCTCGGGGTCGGTGTCAAAGGCGGGCAATTGTCAGTCTCATTGTCACTGCTGCTGCTGTCATCGCCTCCGTCGCACAACGCCGCCGTCTGTCGCGACAACGATCGCCCCGTCGGAGTTCTCTTCGCAGAACGAGGCAGCACTATTTTCACTCAGAAGCTCCTCCATCGAAGCACCACCTATTTCATCGTCAGTAGCAACGTGCTCCCAGAGTTCGGACACCACCTTGTTGGTTTCGCCCATGGGGTTTTCGTCGTGGCGCACGAAGCCCGCCTTTTCCGTTGATCGGCATGGACACTGCTTCTAGCCTTCATGATCGTGGCGCTCCCGGTTTTCATAATCGTCATATCATCCACTGCGCGAGCTCGTATTTCAAGTCTTGCAAAATTTGCAGCTTCGTCTCGAGAGACGCAGCTTTGCGCTTTGACGGCGCACCTCCCGCTGCTTCCGCGGTGCATAGGCCGCGCAGGCGCCGCTTGCTTATCGCTTTCTCCCCCCTCTTGCAAAATTAGTTTCGTCTCAAGGGGCGCACCTGCCGCTGCTTCCGTTGAGAGAGAGAGCGCGGCAGGGAGTGCAGGCGCCCCTCGCCAGAGGAGGCGTTGCCTTCGCTTATCGCCTTTCTTCCGCCCTCTGCTCGCGCGACCGCTGGGGACGCGGGGGTGAAGCAGCTGGCGCCATCTTGTGCACGCTGCACCAACTTGCGATGCTCTCCGTGGCTTTCGCAATCGGCACGCGGGCGGGATGCGCTGCGCGGTAATGGCGGCAGATACGAACTCGCGTAGGCAAACTTTTCGCCCCGTCTCGGTTAAGGGCAACGTAGGAACGCAATTTTCACGATTATTCTGCATGAAAAGCACTGCCCAGAAGCAAAATTTCAATCGTTATATCCGATATGCGGTGAATAATATATCGTTATATACGTTTTTTTTTCTCATAGCCCCAATGCATAAGTTGATACTCTTACGTCGACTCATCGTTATAACCGATATATCGTTATATGTGGTATCGTTATATGTGGACTGCAGTGTATAGAAAGGGTTCCTTTAGGCAAAGGTGAGTCAGTGTCGTTTGCAACACTACGCCATGACAGCACAAGGAGATGGCCAACATCTGTTTCCTATTATGTCAATAGAAAAAGGAAAATTAACAATTTGGTGGAACAGTTTTTGTTTAATAAATGATGAGGCACCGCAGGGAAATACGCCACCGAAGTGCCGGCTATCCCAATCATTGAAAATAAGTTACAGTATAGAAAGAGAAGGCACCACAAACAGGAAGGCGCGTGACAGACTGAATTCAGGTACAATGGAAGAAGTGAGAGGCTTTCTAATAAATTTTGCACGATAAAAAAGTTCCATTCGTATTGAAAAGACAAGATTGCAAGTGTGACTAGTAACGATGCATGGAACCGAAATGACCGCAGTGACCAAGTCTACTGTTCAAAAAGCGTTAATTACAGTAATACTCTGCTCATATATTGAAGCAATTTCCTGAAGCAGAAAAGATAAATATCCCTTCAGTTACAAAATGTAAGTTCCTTTCATGTGTAAAGTTGAGCGAGTGGATGGTCAAAGGGCCTTCGATGCGACACATAAACAGAAGGAAAACAGAAGGGAAGGAGCGAAAAAAGTTTGCGCCTGACTAGCTACCTAACATTTGGGCAAGATGGGACCATCAGATAACGAGGATAAAATAGTAAATTCACGCATGCATACGGAGGAACTTTTCTTTCAAATAAATGTATTTAAGGAGAGGTTGGTGCTCCTGTGTGGCGCTGGCTATTCTTCTGTTACATCATAGTTTTCGTCAGAAAGTCGTCAAAGATCACAAAACTGGACTAACAAACACATGGACGAACATTCACGTACTAAGTCTTAGTACTGCAATATAAATAAATGTTTCCACAACAGAAGAGTTCACGTAACATAAATACTCGCAAAACGGAAGAGTTCACACGCAACACATGAGTCCACACAGCATAAATGTTCGCGAAACCAAGATGTTCACACAGAAGATGTTGGGCACGTGCGAATTAGGTCCCTCTTGAATGCCACACTCTAAATACAACAGTCTTGTATGCATCCACAAATGCTACATTAACACGAAAACACAATAAACATGTAATAAAGAGTACCTGTTAATAATAGCAATGCGAGCAATAACTGTTATCTGACAGTATTTTTGTCATATTTTTGATTCCTGTGAAAATTTTACTAAGGCACGCGCAACAATGTTTTGAACTTTTTCTGTTGGCCAAGGACCCAAAATTTTTCTTAAGGATAATGGCCGTCTATCCAAGCCATTTAGTTTTTTCGAAAGCTTCTTACGAGGAGCAACATGTTCTTTACAGTGCAGAAGAAGGTGTTCTAGGTCTTCTTCAGCCTCTTCACATGAGCATGTAGCACTGTTAGTTTTTCTTATTCTATACAGGAAGCTTAGCGCAGTGCCTAGCCAAAGCCTATGAACTGTTGTTTCAACAGATCGGCTAATTTTAAACGGAATATTGAATTCTATTCCAGGATCAATATTATATAATTGACAGTTGTGCGCATCATTTATGAACAAAGTTTCCTCAGAAAATCTACCGCAGTTTGTTCAATAAACATCGCGCATCACTCGTCGTTAGAGAAAGTAGTGACAATTCATTCTTTTGATGCGCTGCACGTGCCGTGTGATCAGCTGTTACAATTGCTATGATTTCACAGTGACTTGGAATCCACTGGAAAGTTATGTGGCGTTGTAGATCTTTCGCTATGGCGTATGTCTTCTGTATTTAGTATGCCAATGTGCTGTTTGTTTTTCTTAAGCTGATTTCATTTAAGCACAGCTGTGAGGCTGGCGAGTCACTCAGAACTACCCAGTAAAGAGGTCCTGACTGCTGACATGTAATGTAAAACAGAAACTATTCCTTAAAGTTCTGCCGTTAAAGACGTAAATTGGCAAAGCTGATAAGCTCTTTTCTCTTGGTATGCAGGTATATAAAACGCTGATGTAGAGCGTTCTTTGCAGCATGATCCATCGGTATATACGTGAATGCTATCTACATACTTAGTGTAAAGATGTGATAAAGTTAATTGCTTTATCGCAACTACGGATAAATCACATTTACCACATACTCCAGGAATTGAAGTGACTATTTCTGGAATTGCAAGTCGCCATGTTGGATGAGTTGTGCATGCAGGCCAATATTCGTAAGCAGGCAGCATGTTTTTGCACCGCCATATTTCTTTATCTATGCATGCAGCGGTTCTATCCGGATAGTCTTGGCATAGTGGATGATTAGCGTGTTGTGTTGCCAAACGAAAAAAGTGGCGACAAGTTTCCGTAAATCTTAGTGCAGGAAAACTTGGTTCGCGGTTCTCCGCAATTACCAAAGCACTGGCAGATGCGCGGGGAATGCCAAGACATACGCGAAAGCTTCTGGTCAATAATCTTTGAACTATTTCCTCTAGAATACGGGATATTCCATGTAGCACAGGAGCAGAGTATGCTATTCTTCTAATGATTGCTGAGTGAATGCGTTATAAAGAAGAGGTTGAACTACCCCATCTCACTCCAAAAAATTTACGAAGAATGTTGATTAGGGAGTTGACTTTCTGCTCTAATGCTTTTATTTGGGAAGGCCATGATAGCCGTCTGTCTGTAATAATACAGTTAAACCCGCATATATCGAACTCTAAAAAAAACTGGAATTAGTTCGATATATCGAGTAATTCGATATAGAACATATAAAGAATTTGACAACGTACAAAATGCACCTCAATAAAAAAGTGTTCTTTATTTCCTAAATACAGGTGCGGCGGGCATATTACCGCGAGAAATAGTCGCCGATCTTCTTCTCCTTTTTCATTTTTAAAGCATTGTTGAGCATACACTTTTCAACATTGTCGAGCGACTCGGAAAAGCCGAGCCGACAGCCTTCTATGGACGGGCAGTGGCGGCGAACAACGCTCAGTGCATGAAGTGCCTCGGAACACGTGGGCTGGTTGGAATTGGTTGAGTCCTCGCAGTTACTGTCGCCGGCAAGATCCCTAGCCAGATCGGCAACGATGTCTTCGTCAGCAAGCTCTTCGGTGGTCGCAACATGGTCGTCGACGGTGACGAAGTCTGTCGCTGCAGTCCTATCACAAACGGCACCTGGGAGCTCAGACAGCTGGCTAAACAAATCATCAAGTTCCTCAATTGGTTTATTGCAATTTTCGAATGAGCTTGCGCCAGCCTCTCCGGAAACACCGAGTCCACAATGACGGAAACAATTCTGAATTGTTTTTTAACGTCATTCCATCATGAATTCAGCATCGTTATTGCGCCCAAGAGGTCAATTTTCAACTCCCGGCCAGTGCGAAGGTTTAGCAAAAGCCGTTGCAGAAGGCGCTTTCGATAGCCTGCCTTCAGTGCACGAATGACGCCTTGGTCTAAGGGCTGCGGCACTGAGGTTGTGTTCGGCCCTAACGTCGGCCTTATTTTTCTGTATCATACTCAGCGTACTTCTTGGGATGCTGTATGCTGCGGCGACATTCGACTTCTTTTCTCCGCATTCAACTCTTCTGATGATTTCCAGCTTTGCGGATATTGGCAGGCCATCTCTTACGGAGTGGACGAGCGCTGCGTTCCGAGGACGCGACTATGCACACAATCTTGCAACTTCACGAACGACAGAACACTGAAGCAATCGAGCCGATCGCATGCAGGCGCACGTGGCCGTGAGTTAGAGAGAGAGAGAGAAACAGTAGTCGAACCACTTTTTCAAGGGGGTGGCTGTCCAAGAGAGCGAAAGCAGCAACACGCACGTGCAGTTGGGCTAAACCACTTTGGGGGGGTGAGGAGGGGTAATGGTGGCTTGCCGGTCACGTGTACGGCGCTCACTATGCGGCAAAGCCAACTTTAGGGGTAGTTTTGCGCTGCTTGAAGTTCGATATATCGATAGCGGCTGCTATTTTTATTCGATGTGACCGTAATTTTTGCTATATATTTTCATTCTAACATTACGGTGTTGAAAAATGTTCGATATACGGAGTAATTCGATGTAAAAGGGTTCGATATAGTCGGATTCGACTGTACAACAAAGCCCACCACTTGGGGATTTAGGTTTGATGTGGAAAAAGAAATACGCGAGCAAAGAAAAAAATACAAATGGCAACACAGGCGACAACTGCTTTGCTGGCCAAATATACAATGAATGGGCACGTGATAATTTTAAAGGGAGTCCTTCCTGATAGGAATGTAATTCCACGGAACCATGCAAGGGCTACCACAGAAATGTGATAAGGGATGCTGGCGCGTGGGAAATGAATGTCACATTGACTACCAGCATTGATTCGAACGCATAAAGAAAGTCGAGAACGACTGGAGTGCATGTTTGAGTTTCCAGATTTTGCTCAATTTGTAACAGTGTCATATTTCTGACTCTAAAACGTAATTACGGGACTACGCCATGCATCTAAAGCAGCTACAGGGAGATTTCACATTGCGCTCTCATTCATTTATTGGTACTTTACTGGCTTTTTTCTAAGTTACTTTTCTCTTGTTCGCACCTAAATTCATGCTATAGGGGTACTGCTGTCTTGAGATAAAGGTTAGTCGAAGCGCTTCGCCTCCCCCTCCTCTCCCCCCATTTCACACACACACTTGGCTGAAAAAACTTTTTTTTTCCTTGCAGCTCGGATCTCTGGTTCAGCAACCCAAGAAGACGACACTGGTATTTCCCCTTGTTTATACTTCCCGTTTAATGTGCGCTAGTGGCAGGCAAACCAAACAAGAGGAATTTTAATGCAAGAAATTTTAAATGCACGCATTTTCAAGGTGATTGAGGGCGGCGTGTTCAACACCGTGCAGTTTCAACTGTTAAGAGTATAATAGAGAAATCACCACAACACAAGAAGCACTTTATTGCGTGCGCAGTTTCAGAAGACTCTACAGGATGAATCGAAATTTTGCAGCATGTTTTATCAAGTTGAGTTATTCGGCTTTCACTGGCTATGAGAGCGGCCGTCTCAGAACGACCCACAATGTGCAGTAGGTGTACTTTTTGCAACACTGTCGAAAAAATATAACACTGATGTCTATACTTTATTTTGAGCTTGAAGAGATACACTCGTTTGGGGTGTGGCCTAGTGGTAAGGCGACTGCATAGAATGTTCCCCGAGCACTTTCTTTTTTTAGAAAAATTTTTTTTTCAAGAACTGGCATACCTAGCCCAGGCGAAGTGGCCAGACAGGCGAAGTGGCCAGGTGTACATTAGCAGCAAGCAAAATGTCAAATGGCAATTTTGCTAATTAGCTAAAATGCGTAATATAACGTTTTGATTATTCACTCTAGGGCATGTGTGATTGCAAAATTAAAGCCGATGCTCGTCAGCTTCACTTCTCACTTAATGACTTGGCTTCAGAACTTGTCGGCTTCAATTTCAGGATAAGAAGATGTGCGCTAAAGTGAATAATTAAAAATTCAGTACCACATTAGAGGTAATTAGCAAGGTTACCACCTAAATGTTTTTGCTGCAAATGTCCGCCTAGCCACGTAGCGTATCTGCAATAATGCCAAGGCTCAAGATGTGAAATTTTCTGCTAACAGAAAGTGTTCCGCATAAAAAGAAACAACTGGTATATCTGTGCTCTTTCGAAATTGTGCACTCTTTCGGAGTTATTTGTATTGTTGGTGTTACAGAATTCTGATGTTGTAGAACGCTGTTTCTCGTGTGTTCGTTGTGCATTCATGTGTTCTTAATGAATGTTTCTCATCTGCTGTGTTGTCTTACACTTCTTATCTCTACTCTATCTTTTGCAAATGCAAACCAGATTAAAAGAAAGGTATGATGAGGTTGCGTTCTTTTGCACGAATATGTTAGCTGTTCCTTGTCCACATTGCTATGTCCTTCTAGGGCCCTTATCGTCTACAAAATGCATAATCATACACAAAGTGGCATCTATGTGATAACACACTCCCGACCCTTTGTTCAGTTAAAATCATGTAGTCCGTCTGTCTTGTTGGTCAGCACAACTGTACTCTGCATTTCAATAGTTCTCACACATATTGGCCTGTATATAATGGAACATTTGGTTAAAGAAGCTGGCGGATGGATTAAACAATGGCGTATCTATCACGCCTTCCACAAAACTTGTTTCGCTTTTGCGTCCAGCCCATGTAGTGCTCTATATATGTTCTTTGAAATTCGACTAAATTTTAGTAGTCGATTGGAGTTACTGCTTACATGGCATATTTGTAAAGTGTAACGAACTTATTTAGGCATTATTTGTTGTGCTAGGGCGAATACTTTTGCTCAATCTTGTCTGTATAACCCTGTATTGACTATCAAATCCTTTTTCATTTTAGGAACCATCAATGTTCTATTGCTTTTACCATGGTATATGCTTTAATGTACATAAGTATTTAGTAGTCGCGCACTCAACCAAATTGCAGCAACTTGATTGGAGGCCACGCACTTCCTGCTACTGACGTAATAGTTCAGCGGAAATCCGCTTCCTGCTACTCCATTTCACTTATACTGTTTCTGCTAAGGTGCCCTATGAGTCATGACAATTACTCGGAATAATACTAAATAAGATGAAAATATTCGGAAAGAACCAAAATGGTAGATTATGTGATTACACATTAAATTACGAGGTTGAAATAAAACGAATGAAAAGAAAGTTCAAATGCATGCAATATAAGTAAAAAAAAAGAAAGGAAAGTCTGGGAATACAATGTCAGTTAAGATAGGAAGAAAGAAAATGTAATGCATCTATTCTACATACCCTTTCTGCCAGAAAGTAAGATGTGCTATCATTTGAAAAGAAGGCTGAATCTAGATTGGAGTAGTTCCCAAAATCAAGTTTTTCTCGTCCAGTCCTCGTGATGTAGCGGAGCATTGTAGCGGAGGTTGGAGCATGGCTATGAAAGGGAAACCGTAAACATTGATGCACAGCATTCACTACTGACTTTCGCTGATGGCTACACTTTCTTCCAGCTCTGTTTGCACAAGTGTTTTGTTCACGTCTGTCACTACCTTCCTCTTCAAATCGCAGGGCTCAACCAGGCCATGCAGGGAACAGGGCCTAACGGGCTTACCTGGTCGGCCCGGACCGAGGGAACCCACGGGACCAGAAGGACCACAGGGACTGAAGGTGAGACTGCAGCCGATGCTGTAACAAATACGAAATAAAAACAATACAGTGCAGTCCACTTATAACGATATCGAGAAAAACGAGAAATCCGATCGTTATAACCGATTATCGCTATATCTGGACTGCGAAAAAAAAAATGCCGAATATACCTTTGCAGTCCCGAAACCGAAACTGACACTTGCGATAAAAAATCGACGTTGTAGAAAGTAGGCCGTGAAAAATGAAACCTTTATTCATACCTCTAAATAGCGTCTCAATCGTTAGGCACGCTGAAATAAAAATCTGCTTTTGCTTTCGCGGAAGTTTCGGAGTCACAACCGCCGTGTGCATCGCGTCCATCTGCTGCGCGAACACTGGCGGCTATAATTTAGCGCGCATGAATTCAATGAGCGACTCGATCGACGATGTTGCACTTTGGTTGAACCTCGGGGTCGGTGTCAAAGGCGGGCAATTGTCAGTCTCATTGTCACTGCTGCTGCTGTCATCGCCTCCGTCGCACAACGCCGCCGTCTGTCGCGACAACGATCGCCCCGTCGGAGTTCTCTTCGCAGAACGAGGCAGCACTATTTTCACTCAGAAGCTCCTCCATCGAAGCACCACCTATTTCATCGTCAGTAGCAACGTGCTCCCAGAGTTCGGACACCACCTTGTTGGTTTCGCCCATGGGGTTTTCGTCGTGGCGCACGAAGCCCGCCTTTTCCGTTGATCGGCATGGACACTGCTTCTAGCCTTCATGATCGTGGCGCTCCCGGTTTTCATAATCGTCATATCATCCACTGCGCGAGCTCGTATTTCAAGTCTTGCAAAATTTGCAGCTTCGTCTCGAGAGACGCAGCTTTGCGCTTTGACGGCGCACCTCCCGCTGCTTCCGCGGTGCATAGGCCGCGCAGGCGCCGCTTGCTTATCGCTTTCTCCCCCCTCTTGCAAAATTAGTTTCGTCTCAAGGGGCGCACCTGCCGCTGCTTCCGTTGAGAGAGAGAGCGCGGCAGGGAGTGCAGGCGCCCCTCGCCAGAGGAGGCGTTGCCTTCGCTTATCGCCTTTCTTCCGCCCTCTGCTCGCGCGACCGCTGGGGACGCGGGGGTGAAGCAGCTGGCGCCATCTTGTGCACGCTGCACCAACTTGCGATGCTCTCCGTGGCTTTCGCAATCGGCGCGCGGGCGGGATGCGCTGCGCGGTAATGGCGGCAGATACGAACTCGCGTAGGCAAACTTTTCGCCCCGTCTCGGTTAAGGGCAACGTAGGAACGCAATTTTCACGATTATTCTGCATGAAAAGCACTGCCCAGAAGCAAAATTTCAATCGTTATATCCGATATGCGGTGAATAATATATCGTTATATACGTTTTTTTTTCTCATAGCCCCAATGCATAAGTTGATACTCTTACGTCGACTCATCGTTATAACCGATATATCGTTATATGTGGTATCGTTATATGTGGACTGCAGTGTATAGAAAGGGTTCCTTTAGGCAAAGGTGAGTCAGTGTCGTTTGCAACACTACGCCATGACAGCACAAGGAGATGGCCAACATCTGTTTCCTATTATGTCAATAGAAAAAGGAAAATTAACAATTTGGTGGAACAGTTTTTGTTTAATAAATGATGAGGCACCGCAGGGAAATACGCCACCGAAGTGCCGGCTATCCCAATCATTGAAAATAAGTTACAGTATAGAAAGAGAAGGCACCACAAACAGGAAGGCGCGTGACAGACTGAATTCAGGTACAATGGAAGAAGTGAGAGGCTTTCTAATAAATTTTGCACGATAAAAAAGTTCCATTCGTATTGAAAAGACAAGATTGCAAGTGTGACTAGTAACGATGCATGGAACCGAAATGACCGCAGTGACCAAGTCTACTGTTCAAAAAGCGTTAATTACAGTAATACTCTGCTCATATATTGAAGCAATTTCCTGAAGCAGAAAAGATAAATATCCCTTCAGTTACAAAATGTAAGTTCCTTTCATGTGTAAAGTTGAGCGAGTGGATGGTCAAAGGGCCTTCGATGCGACACATAAACAGAAGGAAAACAGAAGGGAAGGAGCGAAAAAAGTTTGCGCCTGACTAGCTACCTAACATTTGGGCAAGATGGGACCATCAGATAACGAGGATAAAATAGTAAATTCACGCATGCATACGGAGGAACTTTTCTTTCAAATAAATGTATTTAAGGAGAGGTTGGTGCTCCTGTGTGGCGCTGGCTATTCTTCTGTTACATCATAGTTTTCGTCAGAAAGTCGTCAAAGATCACAAAACTGGACTAACAAACACATGGACGAACATTCACGTACTAAGTCTTAGTACTGCAATATAAATAAATGTTTCCACAACAGAAGAGTTCACGTAACATAAATACTCGCAAAACGGAAGAGTTCACACGCAACACATGAGTCCACACAGCATAAATGTTCGCGAAACCAAGATGTTCACACAGAAGATGTTGGGCACGTGCGAATTAGGTCCCTCTTGAATGCCACACTCTAAATACAACAGTCTTGTATGCATCCACAAATGCTACATTAACACGAAAACACAATAAACATGTAATAAAGAGTACCTGTTAATAATAGCAATGCGAGCAATAACTGTTATCTGACAGTATTTTTGTCATATTTTTGATTCCTGTGAAAATTTTACTAAGGCACGCGCAACAATGTTTTGAACTTTTTCTGTTGGCCAAGGACCCAAAATTTTTCTTAAGGATAATGGCCGTCTATCCAAGCCATTTAGTTTTTTCGAAAGCTTCTTACGAGGAGCAACATGTTCTTTACAGTGCAGAAGAAGGTGTTCTAGGTCTTCTTCAGCCTCTTCACATGAGCATGTAGCACTGTTAGTTTTTCTTATTCTATACAGGAAGCTTAGCGCAGTGCCTAGCCAAAGCCTATGAACTGTTGTTTCAACAGATCGGCTAATTTTAAACGGAATATTGAATTCTATTCCAGGATCAATATTATATAATTGACAGTTGTGCGCATCATTTATGAACAAAGTTTCCTCAGAAAATCTACCGCAGTTTGTTCAATAAACATCGCGCATCACTCGTCGTTAGAGAAAGTAGTGACAATTCATTCTTTTGATGCGCTGCACGTGCCGTGTGATCAGCTGTTACAATTGCTATGATTTCACAGTGACTTGGAATCCACTGGAAAGTTATGTGGCGTTGTAGATCTTTCGCTATGGCGTATGTCTTCTGTATTTAGTATGCCAATGTGCTGTTTGTTTTTCTTAAGCTGATTTCATTTAAGCACAGCTGTGAGGCTGGCGAGTCACTCAGAACTACCCAGTAAAGAGGTCCTGACTGCTGACATGTAATGTAAAACAGAAACTATTCCTTAAAGTTCTGCCGTTAAAGACGTAAATTGGCAAAGCTGATAAGCTCTTTTCTCTTGGTATGCAGGTATATAAAACGCTGATGTAGAGCGTTCTTTGCAGCATGATCCATCGGTATATACGTGAATGCTATCTACATACTTAGTGTAAAGATGTGATAAAGTTAATTGCTTTATCGCAACTACGGATAAATCACATTTACCACATACTCCAGGAATTGAAGTGACTATTTCTGGAATTGCAAGTCGCCATGTTGGATGAGTTGTGCATGCAGGCCAATATTCGTAAGCAGGCAGCATGTTTTTGCACCGCCATATTTCTTTATCTATGCATGCAGCGGTTCTATCCGGATAGTCTTGGCATAGTGGATGATTAGCGTGTTGTGTTGCCAAACGAAAAAAGTGGCGACAAGTTTCCGTAAATCTTAGTGCAGGAAAACTTGGTTCGCGGTTCTCCGCAATTACCAAAGCACTGGCAGATGCGCGGGGAATGCCAAGACATACGCGAAAGCTTCTGGTCAATAATCTTTGAACTATTTCCTCTAGAATACGGGATATTCCATGTAGCACAGGAGCAGAGTATGCTATTCTTCTAATGATTGCTGAGTGAATGCGTTATAAAGAAGAGGTTGAACTACCCCATCTCACTCCAAAAAATTTACGAAGAATGTTGATTAGGGAGTTGACTTTCTGCTCTAATGCTTTTATTTGGGAAGGCCATGATAGCCGTCTGTCTGTAATAATACAGTTAAACCCGCATATATCGAACTCTAAAAAAAACTGGAATTAGTTCGATATATCGAGTAATTCGATATAGAACATATAAAGAATTTGACAACGTACAAAATGCACCTCAATAAAAAAGTGTTCTTTATTTCCTAAATACAGGTGCGGCGGGCATATTACCGCGAGAAATAGTCGCCGATCTTCTTCTCCTTTTTCATTTTTAAAGCATTGTTGAGCATACACTTTTCAACATTGTCGAGCGACTCGGAAAAGCCGAGCCGACAGCCTTCTATGGACGGGCAGTGGCGGCGAACAACGCTCAGTGCATGAAGTGCCTCGGAACACGTGGGCTGGTTGGAATTGGTTGAGTCCTCGCAGTTACTGTCGCCGGCAAGATCCCTAGCCAGATCGGCAACGATGTCTTCGTCAGCAAGCTCTTCGGTGGTCGCAACATGGTCGTCGACGGTGACGAAGTCTGTCGCTGCAGTCCTATCACAAACGGCACCTGGGAGCTCAGACAGCTGGCTAAACAAATCATCAAGTTCCTCAATTGGTTTATTGCAATTTTCGAATGAGCTTGCGCCAGCCTCTCCGGAAACACCGAGTCCACAATGACGGAAACAATTCTGAATTGTTTTTTAACGTCATTCCATCATGAATTCAGCATCGTTATTGCGCCCAAGAGGTAAATTTTCAACTCCCGGCCAGTGCGAAGGTTTAGCAAAAGCCGTTGCAGAAGGCGCTTTCGATAGCCTGCCTTCAGTGCACGAATGACGCCTTGGTCTAAGGGCTGCGGCACTGAGGTTGTGTTCGGCCCTAACGTCGGCCTTATTTTTCTGTATCATACTCAGCGTACTTCTTGGGATGCTGTATGCTGCGGCGACATTCGACTTCTTTTCTCCGCATTCAACTCTTCTGATGATTTCCAGCTTTGCGGATATTGGCAGGCCATCTCTTACGGAGTGGACGAGCGCTGCGTTCCGAGGACGCGACTATGCACACAATCTTGCAACTTCACGAACGACAGAACACTGAAGCAATCGAGCCGATCGCATGCAGGCGCACGTGGCCGTGAGTTAGAGAGAGAGAGAGAAACAGTAGTCGAACCACTTTTTCAAGGGGGTGGCTGTCCAAGAGAGCGAAAGCAGCAACACGCACGTGCAGTTGGGCTAAACCACTTTGGGGGGGTGAGGAGGGGTAATGGTGGCTTGCCGGTCACGTGTACGGCGCTCACTATGCGGCAAAGCCAACTTTAGGGGTAGTTTTGCGCTGCTTGAAGTTCGATATATCGATAGCGGCTGCTATTTTTATTCGATGTGACCGTAATTTTTGCTATATATTTTCATTCTAACATTACGGTGTTGAAAAATGTTCGATATACGGAGTAATTCGATGTAAAAGGGTTCGATATAGTCGGATTCGACTGTACAACAAAGCCCACCACTTGGGGATTTAGGTTTGATGTGGAAAAAGAAATACGCGAGCAAAGAAAAAAATACAAATGGCAACACAGGCGACAACTGCTTTGCTGGCCAAATATACAATGAATGGGCACGTGATAATTTTAAAGGGAGTCCTTCCTGATAGGAATGTAATTCCACGGAACCATGCAAGGGCTACCACAGAAATGTGATAAGGGATGCTGGCGCGTGGGAAATGAATGTCACATTGACTACCAGCATTGATTCGAACGCATAAAGAAAGTCGAGAACGACTGGAGTGCATGTTTGAGTTTCCAGATTTTGCTCAATTTGTAACAGTGTCATATTTCTGACTCTAAAACGTAATTACGGGACTACGCCATGCATCTAAAGCAGCTACAGGGAGATTTCACATTGCGCTCTCATTCATTTATTGGTACTTTACTGGCTTTTTTCTAAGTTACTTTTCTCTTGTTCGCACCTAAATTCATGCTATAGGGGTACTGCTGTCTTGAGATAAAGGTTAGTCGAAGCGCTTCGCCTCCCCCTCCTCTCCCCCCATTTCACACACACACTTGGCTGAAAAAACTTTTTTTTTCCTTGCAGCTCGGATCTCTGGTTCAGCAACCCAAGAAGACGACACTGGTATTTCCCCTTGTTTATACTTCCCGTTTAATGTGCGCTAGTGGCAGGCAAACCAAACAAGAGGAATTTTAATGCAAGAAATTTTAAATGCACGCATTTTCAAGGTGATTGAGGGCGGCGTGTTCAACACCGTGCAGTTTCAACTGTTAAGAGTATAATAGAGAAATCACCACAACACAAGAAGCACTTTATTGCGTGCGCAGTTTCAGAAGACTCTACAGGATGAATCGAAATTTTGCAGCATGTTTTATCAAGTTGAGTTATTCGGCTTTCACTGGCTATGAGAGCGGCCGTCTCAGAACGACCCACAATGTGCAGTAGGTGTACTTTTTGCAACACTGTCGAAAAAATATAACACTGATGTCTATACTTTATTTTGAGCTTGAAGAGATACACTCGTTTGGGGTGTGGCCTAGTGGTAAGGCGACTGCATAGAATGTTCCCCGAGCACTTTCTTTTTTTAGAAAAATTTTTTTTTCAAGAACTGGCATACCTAGCCCAGGCGAAGTGGCCAGACAGGCGAAGTGGCCAGGTGTACATTAGCAGCAAGCAAAATGTCAAATGGCAATTTTGCTAATTAGCTAAAATGCAGTAATATAACGTTTTGATTATTCACTCTAGGGCATGTGTGATTGCAAAATTAAAGCCGATGCTCGTCAGCTTCACTTCTCACTTAATGACTTGGCTTCAGAACTTGTCGGCTTCAATTTCAGGATAAGAAGATGTGCGCTAAAGTGAATAATTAAAAATTCAGTACCACATTAGAGGTAATTAGCAAGGTTACCACCTAAATGTTTTTGCTGCAAATGTCCGCCTAGCCACGTAGCGTATCTGCAATAATGCCAAGGCTCAAGATGTGAAATTTTCTGCTAACAGAAAGTGTTCCGCATAAAAAGAAACAACTGGTATATCTGTGCTCTTTCGAAATTGTGCACTCTTTCGGAGTTATTTGTATTGTTGGTGTTACAGAATTCTGATGTTGTAGAACGCTGTTTCTCGTGTGTTCGTTGTGCATTCATGTGTTCTTAATGAATGTTTCTCATCTGCTGTGTTGTCTTACACTTCTTATCTCTACTCTATCTTTTGCAAATGCAAACCAGATTAAAAGAAAGGTATGATGAGGTTGCGTTCTTTTGCACGAATATGTTAGCTGTTCCTTGTCCACATTGCTATGTCCTTCTAGGGCCCTTATCGTCTACAAAATGCATAATCATACACAAAGTGGCATCTATGTGATAACACACTCCCGACCCTTTGTTCAGTTAAAATCATGTAGTCCGTCTGTCTTGTTGGTCAGCACAACTGTACTCTGCATTTCAATAGTTCTCACACATATTGGCCTGTATATAATGGAACATTTGGTTAAAGAAGCTGGCGGATGGATTAAACAATGGCGTATCTATCACGCCTTCCACAAAACTTGTTTCGCTTTTGCGTCCAGCCCATGTAGTGCTCTATATATGTTCTTTGAAATTCGACTAAATTTTAGTAGTCGATTGGAGTTACTGCTTACATGGCATATTTGTAAAGTGTAACGAACTTATTTAGGCATTATTTGTTGTGCTAGGGCGAATACTTTTGCTCAATCTTGTCTGTATAACCCTGTATTGACTATCAAATCCTTTTTCATTTTAGGAACCATCAATGTTCTATTGCTTTTACCATGGTATATGCTTTAATGTACATAAGTATTTAGTAGTCGCGCACTCAACCAAATTGCAGCAACTTGATTGGAGGCCACGCACTTCCTGCTACTGACGTAATAGTTCAGCGGAAATCCGCTTCCTGCTACTCCATTTCACTTATACTGTTTCTGCTAAGGTGCCCTATGAGTCATGACAATTACTCGGAATAATACTAAATAAGATGAAAATATTCGGAAAGAACCAAAATGGTAGATTATGTGATTACACATTAAATTACGAGGTTGAAATAAAACGAATGAAAAGAAAGTTCAAATGCATGCAATATAAGTAAAAAAAAAGAAAGGAAAGTCTGGGAATACAATGTCAGTTAAGATAGGAAGAAAGAAAATGTAATGCATCTATTCTACATACCCTTTCTGCCAGAAAGTAAGATGTGCTATCATTTGAAAAGAAGGCTGAATCTAGATTGGAGTAGTTCCCAAAATCAAGTTTTTCTCGTCCAGTCCTCGTGATGTAGCGGAGCATTGTAGCGGAGGTTGGAGCATGGCTATGAAAGGGAAACCGTAAACATTGATGCACAGCATTCACTACTGACTTTCGCTGATGGCTACACTTTCTTCCAGCTCTGTTTGCACAAGTGTTTTGTTCACGTCTGTCACTACCTTCCTCTTCAAATCGCAGGGCTCAACCAGGCCATGCAGGGAACAGGGCCTAACGGGCTTACCTGGTCGGCCCGGACCGAGGGAACCCACGGGACCAGAAGGACCACAGGGACTGAAGGTGAGACTGCAGCCGATGCTGTAACAAATACGAAATAAAAACAATACAGTGCAGTCCACTTATAACGATATCGAGAAAAACGAGAAATCCGATCGTTATAACCGATTATCGCTATATCTGGACTGCGAAAAAAAAAATGCCGAATATACCTTTGCAGTCCCGAAACCGAAACTGACACTTGCGATAAAAAATCGACGTTGTAGAAAGTAGGCCGTGAAAAATGAAACCTTTATTCATACCTCTAAATAGCGTCTCAATCGTTAGGCACGCTGAAATAAAAATCTGCTTTTGCTTTCGCGGAAGTTTCGGAGTCACAACCGCCGTGTGCATCGCGTCCATCTGCTGCGCGAACACTGGCGGCTATAATTTAGCGCGCATGAATTCAATGAGCGACTCGATCGACGATGTTGCACTTTGGTTGAACCTCGGGGTCGGTGTCAAAGGCGGGCAATTGTCAGTCTCATTGTCACTGCTGCTGCTGTCATCGCCTCCGTCGCACAACGCCGCCGTCTGTCGCGACAACGATCGCCCCGTCGGAGTTCTCTTCGCAGAACGAGGCAGCACTATTTTCACTCAGAAGCTCCTCCATCGAAGCACCACCTATTTCATCGTCAGTAGCAACGTGCTCCCAGAGTTCGGACACCACCTTGTTGGTTTCGCCCATGGGGTTTTCGTCGTGGCGCACGAAGCCCGCCTTTTCCGTTGATCGGCATGGACACTGCTTCTAGCCTTCATGATCGTGGCGCTCCCGGTTTTCATAATCGTCATATCATCCACTGCGCGAGCTCGTATTTCAAGTCTTGCAAAATTTGCAGCTTCGTCTCGAGAGACGCAGCTTTGCGCTTTGACGGCGCACCTCCCGCTGCTTCCGCGGTGCATAGGCCGCGCAGGCGCCGCTTGCTTATCGCTTTCTCCCCCCTCTTGCAAAATTAGTTTCGTCTCAAGGGGCGCACCTGCCGCTGCTTCCGTTGAGAGAGAGAGCGCGGCAGGGAGTGCAGGCGCCCCTCGCCAGAGGAGGCGTTGCCTTCGCTTATCGCCTTTCTTCCGCCCTCTGCTCGCGCGACCGCTGGGGACGCGGGGGTGAAGCAGCTGGCGCCATCTTGTGCACGCTGCACCAACTTGCGATGCTCTCCGTGGCTTTCGCAATCGGCGCGCGGGCGGGATGCGCTGCGCGGTAATGGCGGCAGATACGAACTCGCGTAGGCAAACTTTTCGCCCCGTCTCGGTTAAGGGCAACGTAGGAACGCAATTTTCACGATTATTCTGCATGAAAAGCACTGCCCAGAAGCAAAATTTCAATCGTTATATCCGATATGCGGTGAATAATATATCGTTATATACGTTTTTTTTTCTCATAGCCCCAATGCATAAGTTGATACTCTTACGTCGACTCATCGTTATAACCGATATATCGTTATATGTGGTATCGTTATATGTGGTATCGTTATATGTGGACTGCAGTGTATAGAAAGGGTTCCTTTAGGCAAAGGTGAGTCAGTGTCGTTTGCAACACTACGCCATGACAGCACAAGGAGATGGCCAACATCTGTTTCCTATTATGTCAATAGAAAAAGGAAAATTAACAATTTGGTGGAACAGTTTTTGTTTAATAAATGATGAGGCACCGCAGGGAAATACGCCACCGAAGTGCCGGCTATCCCAATCATTGAAAATAAGTTACAGTATAGAAAGAGAAGGCACCACAAACAGGAAGGCGCGTGACAGACTGAATTCAGGTACAATGGAAGAAGTGAGAGGCTTTCTAATAAATTTTGCACGATAAAAAAGTTCCATTCGTATTGAAAAGACAAGATTGCAAGTGTGACTAGTAACGATGCATGGAACCGAAATGACCGCAGTGACCAAGTCTACTGTTCAAAAAGCGTTAATTACAGTAATACTCTGCTCATATATTGAAGCAATTTCCTGAAGCAGAAAAGATAAATATCCCTTCAGTTACAAAATGTAAGTTCCTTTCATGTGTAAAGTTGAGCGAGTGGATGGTCAAAGGGCCTTCGATGCGACACATAAACAGAAGGAAAACAGAAGGGAAGGAGCGAAAAAAGTTTGCGCCTGACTAGCTACCTAACATTTGGGCAAGATGGGACCATCAGATAACGAGGATAAAATAGTAAATTCACGCATGCATACGGAGGAACTTTTCTTTCAAATAAATGTATTTAAGGAGAGGTTGGTGCTCCTGTGTGGCGCTGGCTATTCTTCTGTTACATCATAGTTTTCGTCAGAAAGTCGTCAAAGATCACAAAACTGGACTAACAAACACATGGACGAACATTCACGTACTAAGTCTTAGTACTGCAATATAAATAAATGTTTCCACAACAGAAGAGTTCACGTAACATAAATACTCGCAAAACGGAAGAGTTCACACGCAACACATGAGTCCACACAGCATAAATGTTCGCGAAACCAAGATGTTCACACAGAAGATGTTGGGCACGTGCGAATTAGGTCCCTCTTGAATGCCACACTCTAAATACAACAGTCTTGTATGCATCCACAAATGCTACATTAACACGAAAACACAATAAACATGTAATAAAGAGTACCTGTTAATAATAGCAATGCGAGCAATAACTGTTATCTGACAGTATTTTTGTCATATTTTTGATTCCTGTGAAAATTTTACTAAGGCACGCGCAACAATGTTTTGAACTTTTTCTGTTGGCCAAGGACCCAAAATTTTTCTTAAGGATAATGGCCGTCTATCCAAGCCATTTAGTTTTTTCGAAAGCTTCTTACGAGGAGCAACATGTTCTTTACAGTGCAGAAGAAGGTGTTCTAGGTCTTCTTCAGCCTCTTCACATGAGCATGTAGCACTGTTAGTTTTTCTTATTCTATACAGGAAGCTTAGCGCAGTGCCTAGCCAAAGCCTATGAACTGTTGTTTCAACAGATCGGCTAATTTTAAACGGAATATTGAATTCTATTCCAGGATCAATATTATATAATTGACAGTTGTGCGCATCATTTATGAACAAAGTTTCCTCAGAAAATCTACCGCAGTTTGTTCAATAAACATCGCGCATCACTCGTCGTTAGAGAAAGTAGTGACAATTCATTCTTTTGATGCGCTGCACGTGCCGTGTGATCAGCTGTTACAATTGCTATGATTTCACAGTGACTTGGAATCCACTGGAAAGTTATGTGGCGTTGTAGATCTTTCGCTATGGCGTATGTCTTCTGTATTTAGTATGCCAATGTGCTGTTTGTTTTTCTTAAGCTGATTTCATTTAAGCACAGCTGTGAGGCTGGCGAGTCACTCAGAACTACCCAGTAAAGAGGTCCTGACTGCTGACATGTAACGTAAAACAGAAACTATTCCTTAAAGTTCTGCCGTTAAAGACGTAAATTGGCAAAGCTGATAAGCTCTTTTCTCTTGGTATGCAGGTATATAAAACGCTGATGTAGAGCGTTCTTTGCAGCATGATCCATCGGTATATACGTGAATGCTATCTACATACTTAGTGTAAAGATGTGATAAAGTTAATTGCTTTATCGCAACTACGGATAAATCACATTTACCACATACTCCAGGAATTGAAGTGACTATTTCTGGAATTGCAAGTCGCCATGTTGGATGAGTTGTGCATGCAGGCCAATATTCGTAAGCAGGCAGCATGTTTTTGCACCGCCATATTTCTTTATCTATGCATGCAGCGGTTCTATCCGGATAGTCTTGGCATAGTGGATGATTAGCGTGTTGTGTTGCCAAACGAAAAAAGTGGCGACAAGTTTCCGTAAATCTTAGTGCAGGAAAACTTGGTTCGCGGTTCTCCGCAATTACCAAAGCACTGGCAGATGCGCGGGGAATGCCAAGACATACGCGAAAGCTTCTGGTCAATAATCTTTGAACTATTTCCTCTAGAATACGGGATATTCCATGTAGCACAGGAGCAGAGTATGCTATTCTTCTAATGATCGCTGAGTGAATGCGTTATAAAGAAGAGGTTGAACTACCCCATCTCACTCCAAAAAATTTACGAAGAATGTTGATTAGGGAGTTGACTTTCTGCTCTAATGCTTTTATTTGGGAAGGCCATGATAGCCGTCTGTCTGTAATAATACAGTTAAACCCGCATATATCGAACTCTAAAAAAAACTGGAATTAGTTCGATATATCGAGTAATTCGATATAGAACATATAAAGAATTTGACAACGTACAAAATGCACCTCAATAAAAAAGTGTTCTTTATTTCCTAAATACAGGTGCGGCGGGCATATTACCGCGAGAAATAGTCGCCGATCTTCTTCTCCTTTTTCATTTTTAAAGCATTGTTGAGCATACACTTTTCAACATTGTCGAGCGACTCGGAAAAGCCGAGCCGACAGCCTTCTATGGACGGGCAGTGGCGGCGAACAACGCTCAGTGCATGAAGTGCCTCGGAACACGTGGGCTGGTTGGAATTGGTTGAGTCCTCGCAGTTACTGTCGCCGGCAAGATCCCTAGCCAGATCGGCAACGATGTCTTCATCAGCGAGCTCTTCGGTGGTCGCAACATGGTCGTCGACGGTGACGAAGTCTGTCGCTGCAGTCCTATCACAAACGGCACCTGGGAGCTCAGACAGCTGGCTAAACAAATCATCAAGTTCCTCAATTGGTTTATTGCAATTTTCGAATGAGCTTGCGCCAGCCTCTCCGGAAACACCGAGTCCACAATGACGGAAACAATTCTGAATTGTTTTTTAACGTCATTCCATCATGAATTCAGCATCGTTATTGCGCCCAAGAGGTCAATTTTCAACTCCCAGCCAGTGCGAAGGTTTAGCAAAAGCCGTTGCAGAAGGCGCTTTCGATAGCCTGCCTTCAGTGCACGAATGACGCCTTGGTCTAAGGGCTGCGGCACTGAGGTTGTGTTCGGCCCTAACGTCGGCCTTATTTTTCTGTATCATACTCAGCGTACTTCTTGGGATGCTGTATGCTGCGGCGACATTCGACTTCTTTTCTCCGCATTCAACTCTTCTGATGATTTCCAGCTTTGCGGATATTGGCAGGCCATCTCTTACGGAGTGGACGAGCGCTGCGTTCCGAGGACGCGACTATGCACACAATCTTGCAACTTCACGAACGACAGAACACTGAAGCAATCGAGCCGATCGCATGCAGGCGCACGTGGCCGTGAGTTAGAGAGAGAGAGAGAAACAGTAGTCGAACCACTTTTTCAAGGGGGTGGCTGTCCAAGAGAGCGAAAGCAGCAACACGCACGTGCAGTTGGGCTAAACCACTTTGGGGGGGTGAGGAGGGGTAATGGTGGCTTGCCGGTCACGTGTACGGCGCTCACTATGCGGCAAAGCCAACTTTAGGGGTAGTTTTGCGCTGCTTGAAGTTCGATATATCGATAGCGGCTGCTATTTTTATTCGATGTGACCGTAATTTTTGCTATATATTTTCATTCTAACATTACGGTGTTGAAAAATGTTCGATATACGGAGTAATTCGATGTAAAAGGGTTCGATATAGTCGGATTCGACTGTACAACAAAGCCCACCACTTGGGGATTTAGGTTTGATGTGGAAAAAGAAATACGCGAGCAAAGAAAAAAATACAAATGGCAACACAGGCGACAACTGCTTTGCTGGCCAAATATACAATGAATGGGCACGTGATAATTTTAAAGGGAACATGAAACGCAATTAAGAAAAATAGTCTGACGAAATTCCCTGGGAGCAGTCAAACACGTGGGCATATCTGTAGAGTGTGTGACGAGATTCCGATCCGAAGAAGCGTCAGAGTGCTGGTTCCTTGCTGTCGGGAAAGATGGCATTACTGCGTGTCGGTCTGCTTGCCGAGGACTCTGTCCTGGAGAGTTTAGGCTGCCTACCACATCTTCAGTTGACTCCCAATGCACGTACACTCCACCCAGACGTCTAAAGCAACTGTGCTGCTTCCCCGCACTGGCCTTCCCACTGTCTCCCTCACTCCGTGCCCGTGATAATGCAGCGAACAGGTTGGGTGGCTTACGGAACAATATGAAAGCTTCGCTCCCCACAGCCGCGTAAGCGATGCCATGGCTGCAGCGGTAGTGGCTGCCATAATTGAAGGGGCACGTGTGCACGCCCTTTGTAACATTGTCGAGAGATGTGACCCGCCGTGCTTACGTAGTGGCTATGGCATTGGGGTGCTAAGCCTGAGAGCTCGAGATCTAATTCCGGCCATGGCAGCTGCATTTTGTTGGGGGCAAAATGCAAAAACGCCCGCTACTGTGCATTGAGTGCATCTTAAAAACCCCAGGAGGTAAAAATAAATCCAAAGTATAGGGCGTCTCATATTGTGCCAACGCCACAAGTCCCCTTGCATGCCTCCCTCTGCGCTTCAGCATCTGATCGAGACTCCTACCGAATCTTTTTTTTCGTGTGATGCTTGATCTACTTGGACCTTTCTCAATTTGAACTTCCGGCAACAAATGGGTTACAGTTGCGACCGAATATGCCACCCACGAGCCCTGCCCACCTGCTGCACCGCAGGTGTCGCGGATTTTTTCTGGACAATGTTATATTGCACCACAATGTTATACGCCTCACATATTGGGGACACTACTTCTAAAGAGTGATTGAAGACATCCGTTGCTCATGCTCTACTGCACAACAAGTTGCCAATGCTTACCACCCCCAGGCAAACTGCCTTACCAAGTGCCTCAACAGAACACTCACCGACGTGCTTGCTATGTACTCCTTTGCAGACCACCCTGACTGGGACGCCGTTCTGCCGTATGTCACTTTTGCGTATATCTCGTCCTGTCATGACACCATGTTACTTGCGGTTTTACTGTTTGGCCGTGATCCTGTTTTGCCTCACGACACCGTACTTCCCAAGGCAGTGCAGATGCTGAGTGCTTATGCTCGCGATGCAACTCCCCTGGCTGCCAAAGCTCGTCAGATTGCGCATGTCCGCCGCATCATGTTCATGCTTCGTGACATCTCGAATGTTATCAATCACCAATAAATCGTTCTCGAACCACAGTCTTTCGCACACCGCACAACTGAATCCGAAATTCCTCTCTAGAAAGTCCCTCTGAAATTTTGCATACACACCCTTATGCTCGTCCAATTTACTGGCGTTGTACCTGCATCGCTTTGCCGCATTCTCCGCTTCGCAGCATCCCTCTTCCTGTCCAACCTGCCGCTTACGGGCAGCCTCTCGGGCATGATCTTCACTTCTACTCGCGACCGGTTTCCCTGCTTTCCTCTTGCTACGCCAGGTGTCAGCATGGGCCTTGGTGGTTTGCTCCTCATCCTCATTGAGGGCGGCTTTATGTAGTATTGGGTGGTTTCTTATTTGTTTGTGCCCGCTTTCAGTGCCTCACTGTAGCGTTCTCCAGGTCAGTGCATCATTGCCGGCGGGGTACTGTCGCGGTGACTAAGACGACAAGCGAACTGAAATGAGGAGGATGAAGTTCAGTGTCATCAGTTGGTGGCTGCCTGTGGCACGTTTCAAGAAGGAGTTTAAACTTCTGTGTTTGTCGTGTTGCTTTCGCCTGTGTCAAAGACTAGCTCTTACCTCTGCCTCGTAACCATATTATGGTTTTGGCACATAAAATCCAAGAATTAGATTTTTAAAATTGTGGATTACATTGTATTTCAATAGAACGAAGCTTTCAAAATAATCAATGTTGATACCGCTTTTTGTGGAGAAACAGCGCAATTAGTCGAGTGCACTTTACAACCTGTGGTGCCGGAGCGATGTTGCGACGCTGCAAATTGGGCCGCAATATTTAAGAAAATTAATTTCTGTCCTGAATGTTTTTTTGTTTCTCTTGTAATTAACCTGTTCCTGCCTGAAAAATGCAGCAACCTTTCAAAGAATATTTCCCGTTTCTAAGCTGACTTGTGACTGCTGTTTAGTGTTTCTTTAGACAGTGAAACTCGCGATGGGTCACAGGCGACTCTAAAGTGACGTATAGGTGACAACGGATCTAGGGGAGAAACAAAAAAGACAAATTTAATCAGCGACAAAACTAAATGCACAACAAGGCGCATTTATGCATATAATCCTGTCGACATGCAGACATAAGCGAAAGTATTGCATTGCAAAAAATGGAATGGCTTGTCGTATTTCGGTACCTGCAGATGTCGTCACAACAGAATTTTTTGATCATAGCTCACGAAAAGTCGACTCTGTCTTAGCAGTAGCAGTCTATATGCCTCATGTGTTGCTGTTGCTACTTCAGTGTTGTGGAGACAACAAAACACTTGACTGTCGTGACAAGAGGACAGGCAAATGAGAGAATTTTCTGCAGTATTTTGGGACCTTCTCTGTCATACTCTTCAACTGCGAAAAACTGGAAGCTACGAGGACACGTGCAGCTTAGCGTATTTACTTGCATCGCAGTACGGCCAGTTGTTTACCCATGAAGTGTCCTTGCAGGCAGTGACAGTCGAGAACATGGAGTCGCTACTGCACATGTCCCACATCAGCCCCATGGGAACACAGGCATTTGTGCTCGACGAGGAGGCACTACTCATCCGTGTCAGCAGAGGCTGGCAATACGTGGCTGTGAGTGGACCCTTGCACTCAAGTCTGCAACAGTTAACCTTTAACCTGTGACCTACTGCTATGCAACGTCTGGTATTTATAGAGAATGGTTGCGGTGCTGGCGTGCCAATGCAGGTGCCAGCATTCTTTTTTTACGATGCCAGCATTATAACACTTAAGAATTGCGTGACGTCTCTCGATTATTTCTTTTGTCCTGTTGTTTGTTATGTCATTTGCACAATGTGTGCTAGGTCTGCTTTCCTTAACATCGAGAGGAAAGCTTCAAAAAAAAAGAAAGAAAACGAAGCTATTACTGGCGGGAATTTAGACCTTCCTAAGCCGTCTTCTGTTTTATGTATACATTATCATGGAAGCTTGGTTGTCTTTGACTTGATAACTGTGAAATTACAGCTCCTGAACTGAATCGATAGGTGATGATTATAGGGCTGCTATCAAGGCATAACAAGTAACTCTTATGGTAGGCAACATGTCACAAAATTAAATTTTAATTTCGATACTCCACGACTTCATTGCCTATGACCTTCAGTCATTGTAAGGAGCTGCTTTCATAGCGCCTGATGTGTACCTTAATTCGCCGCTATGTCACTGAGACAGGAAGAATTGCATAGCGGTAGAAGCCCAAATAAGGTTCTGTTCTAGAATGTCATAAAGCTCTTTACAAGCAACAACAATGTGGACTTGTAGGTTTTGCTAGGATGAATTATTTCTTGTAATGATATAAGCCGCACCTCTTCCCTATTCTCAGTAGGGGTTGAAGAGCTAAGAGTTTTCGTTGAGATTTTAGAGTTGGATCATGGAACGAATTTGCCTGGGGTAAGCCAGGATACCGTCGAGTATCAACTTCCGCTAACGATAACCTCTGCTAGGAATATTTCTGACTTCTTCGTCCACCACCGACGCCTTCTTGTTTTATGAACAAGAAAAAATCTACACTGCTCTTGAGCAGTTGTCCGCCTTATTTTTGTGCACGGGTGTTGTGGTCTTACTGACTACATTCACTTAACAGTTCCACTGAACCGGGTTACGCACCTTGTGATTGCTGAATGTACGCAGCATGAAGAAAGTTACTGGAAAGGAATAAATGGAATTCACTTGAGAATAGCACAAATCTACAAGCAAACACGCATGGTATTCTTCAAAAAAAAAAGCATCGCAGTTGATTAGATATTTGTCCTGGTCTGGGATATCGAAATCGGTACTGATGCCTCCCCAAAGCAGTCGCTCCACCATCTCATCTAACCGCGGGCTGACAGTGGTCCATGTATATGCTGTAGCATTCTCCACTTCGATGTGTGCGCCATGACTTTTTTTAAAGGCATAGACGCACAGGTTTGTCAACCCGAAGGAACTTCGGACATGCACTGGGGACATGCAGTCTAAGATTGTACTATGATAGCTAACAGCGAGTTACAGGTGTCTCCCTCACTTCTGCAAGTCATCTCAGTAGAATACACATCAGTATGGAACTGAGTGAAATAATAATCAGCACACAGCCATAGTCGACAGGAAGTCTGCACTCTTGCTTCGCACATACAGCTATGAAAAATAGAAAACATGCGAGCGCGCAAGCCTTCCCAATACGCCCGTCACCGCGAAATGTATGACTCGAATGACTCGCCTGTGTCCTTCCTGATAGGAATGTCATTCTGCGGAACCATGCAAGGGCTACTGCAGAAATGTGTTAAGGGATGCTGGCGCCTGGGAAATGAATGTCACATTTACTACCAGCATCGATTCGAACGCATAAAGAAAGCCCAGAACGACTGGAATGCGTGTTTGACTTTCCAGATTTGGCTCAATTTGTAACAGTGTCATATTTCTGACTCTAAAACATAATTACAGGACTACGCCATGCATCTAAAGTGGCTATAGGGAGATTTCACATTGTGTTCTCATTCATTTATTGGTACTTTACTGGCTTTTTGCTAAGTTACTTTTCTCTTGTCCGCACCTAAATTCATGCTCTGGGGGTACCGCTAACTTGAGATAAAGGTTATTCGAAGCCCTTCGCCTCACCCTTCTCTCCCCCATTTCACACACACACTTGGCCGAAAAAAACTTTTTTTTCCTTGCAGCTCGGATCTGTGGTACAGCTACCCAAGAAGACGACAACGGTATTTCCCCTCGATATACTTCCCGTTTAATGTGCGCTAGTGGCAGGCAAACCAAACAAGAGGAATTTTGAGTACACGAAATCTTAAATGCATGCATTTTCAAGGTGATTCCTTTTATTGGGTCTCGTTAGATGTCAGTGCAGCGTAACTTTCTCACCTTTTTGGGTCTCCATATTACATATTATTTCCTATAGTTTTATGCTATCATTCTTGCTCTGCCGTAATTTCTTTTCTCTGCTCACACGTTTCTGTTTCCATGCTATCCACGTACAGTATAATATAAAGATTTTTTCCATCATAGCAGTTGCGAAGGATAAATTAAAGAATAGCTGGCAATAATACACGGGTACATTTTTGTTGTTTTGTTATGCTTACTGTGTTTGATGAGTGACCTTGAGAAGTGCAAAAGTTCTCTCCCTCCTGTACACCGCTCCCTCTCTCTCACGCCCTTCCCGTCCTTCTTTCACTCCAACAGACTACGTCAACAGCATCACCACTTTTGCCACCAGATAGTCTGCGACTCGACGGATCTGCACCAAAGGTAGGCGACACGAACCGACCACATGCGCGCATTGTTTAATGGCTCAGCTGCATGCCACCTCACTGCTTTTTCCTCCAAAAAGAATACTCAAATATAATATTGCTTTGACACCCGGTTTTCTACACTTTAGCTTTATCTCACCGCCCCCCAACCCTTCTGTTCTTTTTTGATACCTTGAGCGACAAGGTAATATGTCTTGACATGCCTTCGAAAAGGACCGTAGCGAAATCTGCTACATCGATGATAAGCAGATGCCATGAAAGCAACAAAGGCACGCGCCTTAAAAATTCCCGGCGTTTTTGCTCGGGTACATAGCTTTTTCTTCTCTACCATTCTCACATCTCTTGTGTCATAGACTGTGCGTACCCACATTTAAAGATCTTGTCCCCCTTAAAAAATATTAGCTTTGCAAAAACATTTTTGTTCTCTGAACACCGAGTACACAAGCACAGGCAAAGGCAAGATTAGTAGCCAAACAAGAAGACGAGTGCGTCGGAAGTACGTGGCACGAAGTAAGCACGCTGCTTGTGAGCATGTTACGTGAACAGTGGTATTCCCATATGTTATCAAAGTACAGGTTCCTTTGCTCACATATCATCTGTTGCGTAAGTGTCATCCGGGTTTGACCATCATGCGGTGGTCATCTGGACACCACGACAATCCATATCTTGAGTGACAGGTGCCCGTATGCAGGACATGATCGAAACACTTTTACGTAGGAGAAGTTTTGCGAATTCTGATCCAGATTGGGCAGCGTTTTCTTATGCGTACAGCCTCGAATCTATGTTTTATTGTGAATGGCTGAATGAAGGCCCACTTTTGTACTGTATTACTAGCCTTCAAAACATGAATCGTTATCACAACCTGGTTTTGTAAAGTCGTTACAATAAGTTCACCCACAATTATTTTCCGATTGAGCATATACTTTTGTATTGACTCATTAAAATTTAACCGTATTTGTGTCCCGACAGTAGCGCACACCATATACAGGAAATTCGAAGCACCAGCAAATAGCGAGTCTATAAGTCCTCGCCTGTAAACAAGCACAGTTCTTGAGGAAAGATGCTGGTTTTGCAAATGACTCTGAAACATTATGATTAGGCCTTTCCTCGTAGGTATAGTTTCGCCACGCTGATTTGTACATAACACATGTAGCCGTGCTCTTCATGGCAAAGTTCGTGTGTTGCACATCGTGCAAAGTTTCAACTGTTAAGAGTATAATAGAGAAATCACGACAACACAGGGAGCACGTTATTGCGTGCACAGTTTCAGAAGACTCTACAGGATGAATAGAAATTTTGCAGCATGTTTTATCAAATTGAGTTATTCGGCTTTCACTGGCTACGAGAGCGGCCGTCTCAGAAAGACGTACAATGTGCAGTAGGTGTAGTTTTTGCAACATTGTCGAAAAAAATGTAACGTCGATGCCTATACTTTAATTTGAGCTTGAAGAGATACGCTCGTTGGGGGTGTGGCCGAGTGGTAAGGCGATTGCATAGAATGGTCCCCGACCACTTTCTTTTTTAGAACACTTTATTTTTTTTCCAAAAACTGTCATAGCTAGCCCCTATTGTTTTTGAAGACAGGCGAAGTGGCCAGGTGGACAGTCGCGCACTCAACCAAATTGCAGCAACTTGATTGGAGGCCACGCACTTCCTGCTACTGACGTAATAGTTCAGCGGAAATCCGCTTCCTGCTACTCCATTTCACTTATACTGTTTCTGCTAAGGTGCCCTATGAGTCATGACAATTACTCAGAATAATACTAAATAAGATGAAAATATTCGGAAAGAACCAAAATGGTAGATTATGTGATTACACATTAAATTACGAGGTTGAAATAAAACGAATGAAAAGAAAGTTCAAATGCATGCAATATAAGTAAAAAAAAAGAAAGGAAAGTCTGGAAATACAATGTCAGTTAAGATAGGAAGAAAGAAAATGTAATGCATCTGTTGTATATACCCTTGCTGCCAGAAAGTAAGTTGCGCTATCATTTGAAAAGAACGGCTGAATCTAGGTTGGAGTAGTTTCTAAAATCAAGTTTTTCTCGTCCAGTCCTCGTGATATAGCGGAGCATTGTAGCGGAGGTTGGAGCATGGCTACGAAAGGGAAACCATAAACATTGATGCACAGCATTCACTACTGACTTTCGCTGATGGCTACACTTTCTTCCAGCTCTGTTTGCACAAGTGTTTTGTTCACGTCTGTCACTACCTTCCTCTTCAAATCGCAGGGCTCAACCAGGCCATGCAGGGAACAGGGCCTAACGGGCTTACCTGGTCGGCCCGGACCGAGGGAACCCACGGGACCAGAAAGACCGCAGGGACCGAAGGTGAGACTGCAGCCGATGCTGTAACAAATACAAAATAAAAACAATATAGAAAGGGTTCCTTTAGGCAAAGGTGAGTCAGTGTCGTTTGCAACACTACGCCATGACAGCACAAGGAGATGGCCAACATCTGTTTTCTATTATGTCAATAGAAAAAGGAATATTAACAATTTGGTGGAACAGTTTTTGTTTAATAACTGATAAGGCACTGCAGGGAAATACGCCACCGAAGCGCAGGCTATCCCAGTCATTGAAAATAAGTTACAGTATAGAAAGAGAAGGCACCACAAACAGGAAGGCACGTGACAGACTGAATTCAGGTACAATGTAAGAAGTGAGAGGCTGCCTAATAAATTCTGCGCGATAAAAAAGTTCCATTCGTATTGAAAAGACAAGATTGCAAGTGTGACTAGTAACAATGCATGGAACCGAAATGACCGCAGTGACCAAGTGTACCGTTCAAAAAGCGTTAATCACAGCAATACTCTTCTCATATATTGAAGCAATTTCCTGGAGCAGAAAAGATAAATATTCCTTCAGTTACAAAATATTAGTCCGTTTCATGTGTAAAGTTGAACGAGTGGATGGTCAAAGTGCCTACGATGTGACACATAAACAGAAGGAAATCAGAAGGGAAAAAGCGGAAAAAGTGTGCGCCTGACTAGCTACCTAACATTTGGGCAAGATGGGACCATCAGATAACGAGGATAAAATAGTAAATTCACGCATGCATACGGAGGAACTTTCAAATAAATGTATTTAAGGATAGGTTGGTGCTGCTGTGTGGCGCCGGCTACTCCTCTTCTCCTACATGATAGTTGTCATCGGAAAGTCGTCAAATATCACAAAACTGGACTAACAAACACATGGACGAATATTCACGTACTAAGTCTTAGTACTGCAATATAAATGTCATGGTGATCTGTTATGACTTCGAAGGGGCGGCAGTACAGGTAGGGTCGGAATTTTCCAAAGGCCCAGATGATAGCCTAGATGATAGCCACACACTCCTTTTCAGTGACGGAGTAGTTGGATTCCGCTTTCTTTAGTGTTCGGTTGGCATAGGCTACTACGTATTCATCATGCCGACTTTTTCGCTGTGCAAGCATGGCACCAAGTCCTACGCCGCTGGCGTTGGTGTGGACTTCCGTGGGGGCCGTGGGGTCGAAATGGCGCAGTACGGGAGGCGAAGTGAGTAAATGCCGCATAGTTTCAAATACATTGTCGCAAGCTGTGGTCCAAATAGAAAGTCGTGTGTCGCCACGAAGCAGCTGAGTCAATGGAGCAATGGTGGAAGTGAAATCCCAGATAAAACGACGAAAGTAGGAGCAGAGCCGAATAAAACTCCGAAGTTCTTTCACAGACGTGGGTTTCGGGAATTTGTCGACGGCGCGAAGTTTGGAAGTATCAGGGAGTATGCCATCTTTCGATACGATGTGTCCGAGTATAGCAAGCTGCTTGGCTCCAAAGCGACATTTCTTCAAGTTGAATTGGAGGCCTGCCTCGGTGATGCACTGCATTACTTGTTCGAGACGGTACAGTTGTGTGAAAAAATCTGGAGAAAAGACGACAACATCATCAAGGTAACATAGGCATGTCTTCCATTTTAGCCCACGAAGCAGATTGTCCATCATTCGTGCGAATCTAGCAGGGGCATTGCAAAGCCCAAACGGCATAACGTTAAATGCATATATGCCATCTGGGGCCACAAAGGCCGTCTTCGGGCGATTGGCAGGATCTGTAGGCACTTGCCAATAGCCTAAGCGTAAATCGGGCGAAGAAAAATACTCCGCGTCTTCCAAACAATCCAGAGCATCGTTGATGCGCTGTAAAGGGTAGACGTCTTTGCGAGTTATCTTATTAAGATGGTGGTAGTCAACGCAAAGTTGAATTGAGCCATCTTTTTTCTTAACCAAGACTGCAGGTGACGCCCAGGGAATATTCGAAGGTTGAACCACTCCATGCTCAAGCATTTCGCTTACTTGGTTTCAATAACACGGCGCTCCAGGAGTGATCCATGATGAAGCCTCTGGCGCAGTGTTGCGTGCATGCCGGTGTCGATCTGGTAATGTACAGTTGATGTGCGGCCTAGTGGGGCGTGTTGACAGTCGAACGTAGATTTGTATTTCCATAGAAGGCTGAGAAGCTGCGAACGCTGTGTAGGGCTCAAGAGAGCATCTACTGAACTATGGAAGACCTCTTGCGTAGGCTGGGAACAAGGCAAGCTATAAGTCAATGAGTTCACGTCTGAACAGGTGTCGTCAAGAGGCGCGTCAAAGATGGTTACTGAGTCGGCAGACTGAATACGTCCAAGGCACTCGCCAAGATGTAAGACGAGGGGCGTGGCCTTAGCGTTGGAAACGAGCAGTCGCATGTAGCCAATGCTGACAGGACAGCAAAGAGAAGGGAGCATTGTCGGCGAACAAAAATGTCCGATGGGACAAGCACGGCAGTAATCTAAGTGGCGAAAGTAGAGCAGGCATGCGCAATGACCAAAGATTGTGGAGGGATCATAGTGTCTTCTGTAACGACCAGTTTGTCACCAAGATCGTTAAGGTCGTGAACAGGTATCGGGAAGCGGAGAAAATTAATTTCGGCGTGAGAACAATCAATGACAGCCTGATGATCGGAAAGGAAGTCCCACCCCAAGATGATATTGTATGAACCGGATGAGAGGACGACGAACTCGACTGTGTACGTGTATCCTTGAATGACGATGCGGGCGGTACATGCGGCAACAGGGGTAATGCACTGGGAACTTGTAGTCTGGAGTGACAGTGCAGATAAGGGTCTCATTACTTTTTGAAGCTTGCGGCAAAGTTCTTTCGTAACTACTGAAACGGCAGAGCCTGTGTCGACTAATGCCAGTGTGACGACTCCTTCAACAGATACTTCGATTACGTTTGTCGGAAGAGAGCGAGGCCTTGTGTGGTTCGACTAGAATGGAGTTCTCGCCTCTTGAACTGTGGTAGCTAGTTTTCCCACTCCGATGGGGCTGGATGCGGCCGCATGGGGGAAAGGGAGCGGCGACGAGGGGATGGCGAGCGACGATCACAGGCAGAACGAATGACGTTGCGTGTAGACGCAAATGTGAATCATTTGGCGGCGAGAAGGACGAAGATGGCGAAACGTAGGAGGAGACAGGTGGGTCATGAGCTTGAAGCCATAAGCAACGGTGACAGTGCCATGCCACGTGTCCAGGGATACCACAGAAGAAGCACACGGGTCGATTGTTGGGTGTACGCCAGGGTCCCGTGCTAGCTGGTGATTGGTGGTGTACACTGGAGGGATTGGACGTGGCGGTGCAGCAAACGGTGCTGCTGAAAAAGTCAATGGAGGTGGCCGTGCTGCAACTTCGGCGTAGCTGAGAGGTACAGGCAATGGTGGCGCTGCATGAGGGGACTGTATAGCTTCGGACACTTGTTCCTGGAGCATTTGACGCAACAGGAGCCAAGGACGACGTAGGTCCGGGGACAGCGGTGAGTAGGGATAGTTGGTGGGCTACTTCAGAGCATATGAATTCCTTGATTTCGCCGAGCAGGTAGTCATTGTGAGTCACAGTGGCTAAACTTGCAATGGAAGTATCGGGGATAGAAGAACGTCAAGTGAGCAGACGTTGCCTCCTGAGTTCGTCGTAGCTCTGACAAATTTCAGCGACCTCGACTACGGTCCACGGTCTTTTCGAGAGGAGCATTTGGAATACGTCGTCTTCGATTCCCTTCATCACGTGACGGATCTCGGTGATCGTGACAGTCATCGATGGATTGATGCGTTTGCAAAGGTCCGCATCTTCTATGTACTTGGTGAAGTTTTCACCGGGTTGCTGAGAACGGCTGCGCAAGCGCTCTTTGGCACGGAGCTTCCGCACCGCAGGGCAACTGAACACTTGCGCAATGCGTGCCTTGAAATCTGACCAGGTGCGGAGGTCGGATTCGTGGTTGTGGTACCACACGCTAGTGACACCCGTGAGATAGAAGTTGGTGTAGCTGAGCTTCGCAGCATCATCCCATTTATTGTGGGCACTCACCCGCTCTATAACGAGAGCCAATCTTCTACGTCGTATTCGTCGGAACCGCTGAGGATGGGAGGATCACGTTGACGCATTGAGCCAGGACAAATCAATGTTGGAGATGCCGGAGATGTTGTTTGGCTGGCGTCATCAGGCATGATGGCCTGCAGTGTCCGATTGCGTAGTTCCAGGGTTGGGGAAATAGAACCCAGCACAGCTCCACCAAATATGTAATGTGGTTTATTGACAACTCAGAAACGTGACCGTGTAAGTCGAGCATCAGACGCCAAGAGCGCGAGCCTATCTTCGTCGGCGGGCCGATGATGATAGTGCGTCCATAGGGCGCGCCAGTCTTCTTCGCTACAATATTTAAAGACGATCTCTGATAGGGAATTTCTGTTAATTACATGCAATTAAGAAAAAAATATGAAAACGAAAATTGTGCAGATTAAGCATATATGCTGAAATATAAGAAGCAAAGCTTTAGTGAAGTGGTCATTTGAGTACTTTACAAGTAACGGCAATATGTACAATTTTGTTTGCTTTCATTTGGTGCAGTGTACAACCTGATCATATGATTATGTTGGTCAGCTATAAAGATGAAAATTTTATTCTCATGTAATTTTTATCGTTTTAAGCATGCTTATGCACTACACCGTGCACAAGCTATATATGTCAAAACGGAAACACTAAATCAGGAGGGTATACTGCGAGTTGTCTGTGTAGCGATATTGCGAGGATGAAGGCAATGTATGACATTTTTCGAAGGAAGAATAGTGATGACGGGTTTATGTACTGAGAAGTACAACATAGATCTCGCCCATAATTACAGGTAGGGCATTATGTAGCAGACAAAATTGTTGTTTCTCGAATTCTTTCGGGTCGCGATAAGGTGTTTCGCTCCACCGCATGCATTCAATCTTGACTTCGTCGATATCCTCCTATATCTGCTGAATAACTTGGCGTTCAAGTCGCAATACTTCTCCACATTAAAATCAGAAAGATTGGGGAAGTATGCAGCGAATTATAAAATGCTGGTTTTGTTTTGAAGCCTTCTACCGGTTCCTGTGTGCGATTTTCACAATACCACCACTTGCAGGAACGCAGCACTTCGCCTAGGCATGACCATCGGGATGCCGAAGGCCACAACATAACCAATGCTCCATGGCTGGGGTCTGCAGAAAGGCTTTTCCAAAAAGCAATACAAGGTACGTCATCGTAGGGTATACGAGTAGGCATAATTTATGCAGTCATGTCAAAGGTGAAGCTTTACCACAAAGGCACATTATGTTACAAAAAGCACGTCTACAGCTATAGTGATGCTCCTCAGAATCAATCCGGAGTGCCCATTTAGGCTTAATGTGTTGATATGCAATATGCTTACGTTAACACAAATCATTGCAGTTGCAAGTGGCTTTGCGAAGGGGCCGGTAAAGCATTAGCTAAGTGTCTGAATCGGAGACGAGTAAAAGTGATGACAGTGATTGTTTTTATCTATATTAATTTAATTTGAATGATTGTGCCGAAGAAACAACACAATAAAGGCATCAAGTGAAGTAATTCAGTGAGTAGTCCATCCGACGAATGCTGTGATGAATTGAGTAAATAATCAGACTGTAATAGTTCCTTTGTCATAGCTCATGCTGAACTGTGTGCACCCTGGACCACTCATTCTTGTTTGCCTAGTTTAGCGTGCATGAACAAGAATGAGGGGTCCTAGCTCAGCGTGGCTTAGTCAGGGGTAAGACTCTTGTGCGAATTGCACAATCTTGATGCGTACGCAAAGTCCTGCGCCAAACTGTGCCAAACACAGAAAATTGATCGAAATTGCACTATGCTACGCCTGCACAGCTTTGGCAGTGGCCGCGAACAGCGAGCGGATTCGTTCTCCGAAAAAAGAGTGCAGCCATTCACATTACGCACACCGCGTGAGGGCACCTCCCGCAGTGTTTCTCATAATTTTCGCGTTTATAACACTGGACTTTTCAGTGCTTCTGGCAAGTGGCCGGCGCGCTCGCAGCCCCTGCTGACTGTTGCTGCTGTCGGAATGGCTAGGGCAGCTATGTTTAGAGTGTACTAGAATACGGTTGAGTGGGCTGAGTGGCGCAGCGCCTCCTAGCTGAGGGGCAAAACAAAGAGTAGGCGGAGAGTGCTGCGAGCGAACTAGATATTTTGGAGGCATGCGCTGCAGCAGGTGAAGCAGGCAGGCGTCTTCTGTCCCCAAAGCCAGTATAACATAGAGCTATTCCAATCTGTTTTTATGCCCATATGGGCGAGGCATGAGCCTTTGTTGACCTATCACGAAGGGCTAATGGCAGACTTGGAATAAAACGTCGCAGCATCGCCCGAAAGCTGAAGCATCGATTGTGATAGCAAATTAGCAAATTAGACTATAAGAAGCAAGGATAGTATCTTTATTGGCCGATTAATCTTGTAAACATGTGTTCACTCACTAAATTAACAAGCATGGTCTCACGTGCACACAAGCAAACTTGAACACATCTCACTCGATTACACCAGAAACTCTTTGAAAACGCTCGAGTGAGCAAGCATGGTGGCATCAGAGAGCGAATTCACCTTTGTGCGGCTTCGCTTCAATGCGAACTAAGCGGCGAAAAACAGTGTACACGAAGCTACCAGCACTCGCACAATGTCTCTATCGCAGATCGCTTTCAAGATAGGGTCTGTGCGGCCACGCCATACGCAGCAGCCGCCAGAGTAGAACGACCGCTCCCCCCGGAGCCTTGCACGCATTTGAAGATGGTGCACTTCGTTCCCGCTTTCGCCCCTTGCACAGGCAAGATTGAGCTGCCATCATCTGCTTACCCTCATCAGCTCACCTTCGTCGGCTCGTCCTCACGCTTTCACTCGCACATACAGTATACGGCTCATGGCGATGATGTTATCGCCCCCGGACTTTGTAGAGAACATAACAGCGACGGTGACACCAGAAATGCGCCTGGAGTGTTGATATAATTGCTATCGCAACAAAAACATATTGGAATAGTTTTACATTATACCAGCCCAGGGTTGATTGCGGCTCTCTTGGTCTGCAGTGACATATGGTGACACAAATTATGTTACAGTGTAGATTGGACCGCATAATTTGAGAACATTTTCTGCTACCGTCGTGAGCGTGGGCACATAAATATATAGTTTGATCGTTGTGCCACCGATGTTTCTGGCTTTACAAGAAAGCGTGCCCTGATCTGCCACACGACCAACTCTTCCATATTCTAGTACGCTATAACTACAAGGTGCACTTCTACTACGAGCTTCAGATTGATTTATTCTGTGTTTGGTCGTGATTTCGAAGTGCGCTGCCATATGCCATTATTCCACCAAAATTCACATTGGCGTGCTCTAAACTACTTCAAATTGAAATTTTATCTGTTCCAAATTGCTCCAAAATGAAATTTAGTCTGCTCCAAGCTGCTCGAAAACACATTTTGATTTGCTCCAGAAATTGTGCCAAAATGACTTTGGACAGTCGCCACCCCTGTTTAGTGGATACATATAGTAGCGTTGCGTTGCTAAGCACGAGGTCGCGGGTTCGTTTCCCGACCATGGGGGCTGCATTTCGATTGGAGGGAGGATGCAAACACGCTCTTGTACCATGCATTAGGTGCATATTTAAGAACCCCGATTTTTCGAAATTAATCTGGCATCCCCACTACGGCATGCCTTATGATCAGATCGTGGTTCTCGCACGTAAATCCTTAGAATTTCGAAAAAAGCTAGCATGTCTCCCATCGCTTGTCTAATGAGATCACGTTTCTTTGCAGATCCCAACTCGCTGACTTTACAGGAGATATGCTCTGTGGTCATGGCCATTTTCAAGGCAGCCCTCAAGGATACACAGTACAAGCAACAGGCAGCCAGCCTCTGTGTCCAACTCCTTGCAGTACGTCAGTAAACTACGTTCACATCCTGTCCGCAGGCTGTACAGACCACACAAGCACATCATTACATGGTGCTCGGTTGTAGGGTGTACTCATCTTTTGGACAGACGGACAGAGCAGAGAAATAATGTATTTCCCTGCTCTGTCTGTCTGTCTCGTGTTAAGATACCTTGTATGTCCTGCTTCACCTGTTGAGTGAAAAAGTAGTAATCTTAATTTCTGGCTTGACAAAAAATATGCAAAGCACTGTAACGCATACAGGGCCGCAATTTCGTAGTGAAGGCGTTTTGATATTATTACTTTTCATGCTGTACGCGCTTCGATAGTGCTCAGAGCAAAACTCCGCCCATGTTATCAAAGGGATCAGTCAGCCATGAATGGTAAAATCATAATTGTGGCATAGAATTGAGCAAATGGTATTGCGACAAAGTAATGACCCAGATATCAACTATAGCTGTAAAGTATGTGTTCATTTTCATAAATGTTGCCGCATTTTACGTGCACCTTCAATTATATTGTTATGGTGAGGCGAGGTGAAAAAGAGAACGATGACGGCTCCGAATACGACAAAAAGTCAACACAACCTGGCGGGGCTCTCTTCTGTCTGACATTACCAGATGAACCCGGATGTACTGGAATCGTCTGGTGATCGAGAGGTCGAGCGCCGAGTGAGAAAGACAGAGCAGCAACACAAGCTGCAGCAGGTTGAGTGCTAGTCGACTGACCCCAAAGTTGTGGGCAAGCACCGGGCCCAAGCTGAACAAGATCGACAAAAGGGGCGGGCTAGGCCTGCCCAGGAGACTCCCAAAGAACGTGCTAGGTGGTTTGCGACAATACGGAGGTCTCAGGCGAGACGGCATGGCTTAGAAACTACGGAACAGCACTCAAGTGATTGTGTGTAACATGTGTTCATGTGTTGAAACGTCACTTCAATTTTTTTCAGTATGCCCTTATAATTTTAAAATTCAATTTTGGCACGTTGCACAATTCTGATATGGCATTTGAGTTACTTAAAGAGTTGGACACTACTTGTTCAGCGTATCAGAATGAAACCGATTTTTTTTTTCATTTTCTCGCTTAATTATTTATACTTATCAATCTAAATCCCCCCGTGGCAGGCTTTGTTGTGCACTTCGCGGGAGGGTTCTTTGGTGTTTGTTAATACGCCACCTTTAGCGAAGTCTTTATGGTTGTATGTATTTTCTCCTAAATTTTGTGTCGTGTAAGCCTCTGTTAATTAAGCTCCGAAGTCTTTTTCTCGTCACCTCTCAGTTCATGCGTCATGGTCCGTGGTTGATCAGGTGTGGGCCTATCGCCGGCCAGCACTCAAACCGTCCTTTAACGCACACAAAATGGGTCTGTTTGTTGCCCCATACCTTTCATTCTGGAGAGTGCAGTAACTTTACCCTCCTGTTTTAACATAATCTGGTCGCTGAGCGTGCATTATTAACAAAAAATTGTGCAGTGTCTGCTCTTCAACCTGGAACACGTCAATTCTACAAAGTTAGCAAATGTCACCCTGATAAAAGCTATCCATGGTATTGAAGCTTCCTGGGATACTGTTTCTTCGCAAATTACTGCTGCTTGCTTCTCAAAAGTTGGAATTATTTCTCCCATCGACGCACCATGCTGCGTAGAGGATGTTATGGCCATTTGCGATAACAAAGTACTTGAACAGCTAACAAATCTTGTCCATATAGATGAACCTTACATCTTTTAACAAATGGTGCGATATGACAGTGAACAAACAACTTGCATAAATTAAATGAAATGATGTCACATGATGAGATATGCACTGAAATGTGCCTTCTTTGGCAATTCCTGAAGATGAGACAGACGATGATTCGCCCGTGCAGATTGCTTCAACTCCTCATGTAATTATTAAAGCGCCTTAAAGGGCAACTCCGGCGATTTTTCGATGACAACGAATGTCGATGAAATTCGCTGGGTCTGTTCCTCCGAATACCTCCGTCGTGTCCTAAAAAAAGCAGGCTTGAGAGTTGCACAGATTTTTTACAAATGAATTTAATCTATTGCCTCGAGCACCCTACCTTACCCCCTCCTCAGTTATAGGCCACATTGTGTATGACGTCAGGAATGGTCCACGCAGAGCATGCCGGGATCATGCAGACGACAGCGACGAGAGCGTGCAGGAGTCGACGATAGTGAGCTAGCGCTTAGCGTGAGATGTTGCTGTCGCGAGAAGTTGCATTCCCTGTGGACGGGCAAGTGATGCGGGGTGCCAAGCGGTGTTGCGTTGTTAGCTGCATGAACTGCAGCCCTCGCCATCCGCAAACACAGTTTGAGCCGATCGCGTTCAGCCGAGGTTAATGAATATTAAAAACCAGTCAAAAGACGAAGGACAAAGAAGAGACGTGGCACACACGACGACTGGAATATTCAGTATGTACCAACTGACCCAGACTGCTACTCTACTGCAAAGCCGAGGTTAAGCCTATCACAGTGGCCGAGTTCGTGCGTCTGCTGCTGGCGGACCAGACCCAGTGATATCAAGCTAATTAAGCTATTAGGACGAGGAAAGCTGCTTCTGTAGTTCAGTTTTGACCATATGGATTTGAAATAAAGCATTCCTTATTTCGTACAGTGCACACGCAAAAAGCTAGAAGCGATAACACGACGCCCAATCAACATCTGTATACGTTGCCGTTCTCGAATGCGGCCGGTCGCACTCGCCGGCGCTTCCCTAAATGAAATGTGACTACGCAGATCCATTGGTGTATTATTACCTATTGTTATGCTGACTCATTATTTAGCTTACGAGGTGAACTGTTTGCCTCGTATCCCAAATGAGCAGCAAGCGGAGGCCCCTTTGATACAGCATGTGTAAACAACCGTCTCGTTCAGCTGCCAACGATGTCATACTTCATGGAATCTGCGTTTCCGCGAGAAAACTATACATTCTCTAAATGAGCGTTCATACGCGCAATGTCCCAATCTATGTCTACTTTACGGAGCACTAATTGTGTGCATGAAGAGAATACGAAGAATGATAAGCAGGCTGCACAACGCTTCCCTACTACGGTCTCCCGCTCGCTGTTTCCGAAGGTGTGTGGTAGCACGTATCAGCGCGACCCAGAGTGATGTAACGGTGCTTGCATGCACAAAATCTACGTGTTTTGATATGTTCTGACATTAATTGATGTCACCGATGAGCGCCTATCTCAAGCGAACGACGTACGAGTGGTCGCTGTACCTGCCGATGTAAACAAATGCACCGGTCGGTGCTTTGGACTGTCAGCGGCGTTCTTGTGGGATACAAATGCGGAAAGTCGTGCTCCACATCTTATAGTGAGCATGCGAAGCGGTTCCTTGAGAGGGGTAAAACACCTAAAATAGCAAGCAGCACGTATATCAGTGGTTAGGGCTACCCTTGGTCTTCATGTCGCAGCGCGATATGTTGCGCATGGGTGCTGGCTCTAGTGGTGGAGGACGGCGATTCGTGGCTATTGAATTCTTCTGAATCATAACTGTCACTGTTTGACAGATCCGAATAGGTGGTGCAGCTTACAATGTCACCCGAAGGTACGGCGCGGTCACGAATAAGCTGAGCGTCTGCTCTTCGCCGGTTTCGTTCACCCCGCGGGCGAGACCGGCATGCGTTGCGCGCCTTCCCCGCCGGGAATACATTCGTGACGTCACACGCAGAGGTTCGCTCGGCTGCTTGCTCCGGTTTCGGTTTCGTTTTTGCGCTTTTTTGCTTATTTAAAATTATTTTCGACTTTGCGGAACAATTATCCTATCAGGTGCGTCACAGGAGGGTCTCGGGAACCTAAATATTTTATTAGCTCGACATGGTCAAAAAATCGCCGGAGTTGCCCTTTATGTGCACGAGGTACTCTGAATGATGATTTTAGACTGTCTTTGTGGTTCGGGCCAATACTGACAAAACCAGAACACAGCATTGTGTGAACAAAATTATTTCAACACTTCAGAGCAAAGTTACACATAATCTGAGTTTCAATAAAGAGCATATTTGCGGTCTTTTAATGTGAAAAAATATATAGCCTTACAGAAGGGCAAAGTGATGAACTACTGCTATAGTGAAGATACTGATACAGTCAAACCCGGGTATATCGAACTCGCCAAAAAACGTTTATTAGTTCGATATATGGCATAATTCGATATAGGCCCACCAGCCGGAACCGCCTTGGAAATCGTTCCTGCCAAGCAAGAAAGCAAGGTCCTTGGCTTTCTGCTCGATCATAGGGCTTGACACCGGGATGTTTCGCGACTGAACGTCCACAAACCATTTGTAAATGGCTGCTTCAACATCTTCGTACACAGCAGTGCGCACACGTCGGGCGCCACGGGCACCTGGCCTTTTGTCCGACTTGGCCCTGATGTCTGCCTTGTTCTTCAGGATAGTACTCAAGGTGCTCCTTGGAAACTTGTACGTGGCGGCGACGTCGGACTTCTCATCACGCTCGACTCGATTTATGATTTCGAGTTTCGCGGCGAACGGCAAATTCTGCCTCTTTGCACAAGCCATGACGACAGCGCGCCAAGAAAGTTCACAGAGCGCCAACAGGCAACACCACCAGCACGGACCACGCTGAATGAGGACTCGAGGAAAAGAGGCAGCAGCAGGCACACAAGCATAAAGAAAGAAAAAATGGCGCTCACTTGTACAGCCTCCACGCCTCGGAGAAAGCACGATGGCCTCTGATTGGCTGTAAGTGCTGCGAGCAGGCCAGGATCATTTTTTGCAGGGGGGTGTTCGCCCGTGCACAGCCGGGTCTAAACCATTTTTTCTAGGGTGGCGCCGGCAGTTTTCCCCGCCACCGCGAGGGAAAGCCAACTTGCTGGGGCACTTTTGAGGCACATGGAGTTTGATATATCGGTTGTCGTTGCTATTTTTGTTCGATGTAACAGTAACTTTTGCTATATATTCTCAATGTAAATTTACCGTGTTTAGAAATTGTTCGATATACGGGATAATTTGATATAAACGGGTTCAATATAGTCGGGCTCGACTGTATAGCGAGGATTGTTCCCAGTCCTTACAACTTCATTATAACGAGATGCTATGGCATGTCTGGTATGATGATTTGCTGGCATGTACTCTTACGAAAAATTCTAGAGAAAGAGCTTCTTGTGAATACAGGCCCAGTTTCTTGTATCAGGATATCGGTTCTCAAAATAAGGGGTGATTATTTTTAAGTTTTCCGAAATTTTTATTAATGGCCTGTGGCAGATCGGGTAATTATCCTTGAGGTGAATTATTCGAAGAGGTGGACATTATTAGCATGAGAAATCCAAATGCTTATCAACTAATTAGCCAAAATTCAATAATTACTAATTAATTACTTTACAGCACATATTGCAATAAAAAAATTGTAGCCAGTAGCTTGCAAGACGTACTCACTAGAAATGAATATCCAGGATGACAACAGCTTCCGAATATTATTTCGCAAAGTGTGGGGCAAAATACATTGGCATTTCAAATACTTTTCTGCTGCAGTGCATAAAAAGTGTTTTATTAAAAAAGCAAGTGGAACAGTGCATTTTAACGATGAGTTTGATGGTGCATATCTCCAACCAGCACGGAACCAGCAAACCACGAACACAGCAAAGAGCTTTAGCTTGACTTTTCCCTGCACCGTTCCAACTTCGCTAGAAAGTGGTTTATATTTATTTTATTTATACAATACTGAGGCCCTACTTCAGGCCCTAGCACTTTTGAGGCACATGGAGTTTGATATATCGGTTGTCGTTGCTATTTTCGTTCGGTGTAACAGTAACTTCTGCTATATATTCTCAATGTAAATTTACCGTGTTTAGAAATTGTTCGATATACGGGATAATTTGATATAAACGGGTTCAATATAGTCGGGCACGACTATGTAGTGAGGATTGTTCCCAGTTCTTACAATTTCATTATAACGAGGGTAATACTCGAAGTTACAAGTTAGAGAAATTATAAAATAAATATAGATCATGCAAAAAGTAAACCAAATACAGCAACAAAAGGCAAGAAACATATAAAGCGTGAATGACTATATTACAGCAATTTTTAAAGAAATTATTAAAAAAAAAGTTAGGTACGAGGTAAAGCAAGTACAGCCGCAAAAGGCATGAAAGGCTTCTAGATCATTGCAAGGTTAAGGAAGAAAGAAACATACATAAAACACTGGTGTAGGAGGAAATACTACAATGTCCTAAGCAACCAGGTGTTCTATTGCTTCTTTGCTCAGTAGTGGTGAAGAAGGTTTCACCTGTTTACCATGCGTGGAAAGAAGGTAAACTTGAAGCCGTTTGTTTTGCCTTTGAATGGAGTAACGGAGCCCACATGATGATGCCTTGTCATTCTTGATATCAGGGGTGAAATGTAATCCTCAGAATTTGAAGACAGTTTCCTATGCTTGAGATGAAAACAAAATTTCTGTCTTTGAATTTTTCATCACAACAGCAAAGTTTGATACCACAGTACCAGACCCCCAACATGTTGGGGCTTGTTAAGCCTGTCAATACTTCGAGTAAATAAACTGGACGGATCTCTGTTAGATCTTTTCAAGTGCACCAATCTTTACTCATGTGTGGGTCTCAAACAGTTGCTCCGCATTTGAGTTTTGGTCTAATAATTGACGTATATGCTAAATGTGTCGTTTGGTGCATGCTTTATGTCTGAGGAAGTAAAGCTTGTGGATATAGTACGCACAAACTTTTCATATGTGCGAATTCCTTTTGAACATGCTTACTATAGTCGCACCCAGATATTTCAATTCAGCGACTTCGACAAGTGGTTGTAACGCAAGTGTGTACAGAAAGGTAAAAAGGTTTTTCTTCCTAGTTATTTTCATGAAAACATCGCAGCAACGAGCACCATGTCCCATTGTTTGCACCATTCATGAATCTTATGAAAATTATAATTAAGGAGCACTTGATGAGAACATTTAATTTCATTAAACAGTACTCATCATCAGCGAAGAGTTGAACTTGCACTGGCCCGTGGACTCCATCGATGATATCATTTATGTAAATTGAGAATAAGGGTCCAAGGATGCTTTCTTGTGGTACACCTGAATTCACCGGTAATAGCCCTGAACAGTCTCCTTCAATGCTTACAAATTGGACTCGATCACTCAGATATGCAGCAATCAAAGAAAATATGAATTCGAGCAAACCTTGATGCTGAAGCTTTAAAACTAGCTTTGAATTACGTACAAGATCGAATGCCTTCATAAAATTGAAAAATAATGCGTGAACCTGACCTGACTTATCCAGAACAGATGTAAACCTATGAACAAGTGACGTCAGCTAGGTGACTGTAGAAAGCCTCTTTCTAGAACCATACTGAAAAAAGGTAATTATATTCTTATCCTTTAAAACTTAGTGATGCGATTTGCGATGACCCAGACGTTTACAGCATGATGATGTCGGAGAGATAGGTTGGTTATTTGCTATTAAAGTGGAGTCTCCTTTCTTGAGAACAGGAACGATTCCAGCAGTTTTCCAATTGGTAGGAATTCTGCCAGTTAATAAGGATGCACAGAAAATTACCAGAAAAAATTTAGCTTGTACTTCAGCACAATGGCGAAGAAAGGGGTTCGGTATATCGTCAGGTCCAGGCGACACTAAAAAGTAACCCAAGTGATTCAAGCGACCACTTGGAAGCAGCAGATTTGCATCGTCTGCCACCGATCATTTTACAGCGTAAGCTGTTTGGGCTCATTCCATTAGCCGTTGCGGTTGGCGATAGTGTCCGCCACCGACGGTGTTGGTCGCAGCTATCGCTGGGAATGAGAAAAAAAATACCCACTTCCTGCCTGTATCGAACACGGACCCGCTGTGCTGGAGTCAGCTATGCTACCACTGAGCTTGCTAGCAAGCATTGGAAAAATGCCCTATAAACATGTCCAGCACAAGAGCAGGCACGCAATATAACATGCGGGCGGTGTAACGTCGATACGTGCACACTTTGCATTGCAGTTGCATATTATTACACCAGGAGAACGCCATGTAGAAGATGCACAAGTAGTGGTTCAAGGCAGTTAAAAAGGTTTGAGGAAGAAAAAGAAATTTAAGGAGATACGGGAATGCTATAACAAATATATGTATTCTGTACCTGATTAAATCAATGGATAAAGCTGCCTAGGTGACTATGTCATCGCGGCCTTTCAAAGGGGATGTCAGTAAATCATCATCATCATCATTTGCATCGCATTGTGCCACTTGTCATGCGATCTGAAATCGATACATGCACACTTCGCATTGCAGTTGCATATTATTTCACCAGGTGGCACGCCAAGCAGCACTTTATAGGTAGCGGTACAAGGTAGATAGAGAAGGCTTGAGGAAGAAAATGAAGATTAAGATGTATACAAAAATGCTGAAATGAAAAACATGCATAGGATACCTGAATTAATCAAGAAGGCTAGGTGACTTTCACCGCTCCATTTAAAAGATATGCCAATAAATCGTCATCATTATCATCATATCATGCCACTTGTCACACCTAAAGTCACTGGAACCTTTAGTCACAACTTGACATGCATGCCGCACAGCATTGATAAGTGCAAATTTTTCATTGCAGTTGCATTGTATTCCACCAAGTGTCCCATCAAGTAGCAGTTCATGTTGCATGTAGCTGGACCTGGTCAACTCGTGCAGGCTATGTGGCCATTTGTCAATGCCTTGTTTCAAATGGGATGCAAATAAATTATCATCATGATCAACAGCATCGTATCTTACCACGGGTCAAGGGTTGTGACGTGCACTGCATAGTCTCGATACCTGTGTTTACTCTTCGGTACAGGTTATGGTGCCTCCTTGCAAGGTATGAACCCTCTAGTGCATGCTGCCGAAAATGGAGCTCCTATGGAGGCACTCCTCAAGCTTACACTGTGACTGTGCTGCGTGTGCCGTGCAGGTCTGTGACTTAATTGAAGACAAGGTCTTCTTAGCTGACTTTACAGGGGTTTGGCATACCTGGGGTCTGGGTAGCTTGTAACCACTTCCAGAAAAATAAAGTACGCCATTTTGCGCCTCCAGAGTGTCGTAGCGAGACGCAAGAGGTATAAAAATGTATGCCCGAATCAGACAAGAATCGAGAATTTGTTGCAGAGTATGTAAAATTAAGAGTAGGTGTGTAATTAGCGCTAGTATAGTCAAAACTTAGCCACACTGCTCTATGCTCCTGTGAAGGGTGCACCGCCATGGATATAACCATCTTGAGGCAAAGCCACCGTACGAGGCACTTTTGGGAAATGGAGTGAGTTCCCTTGGACGAAGCAGGGCTCGCTGAGCCATGCTTCCTCAAGGGCTGCAAAAGATAGCCGCCACCCTTTCCTTCATAAAAAAAACCCAGTCACAGTAGCCGTATTACAATAGGAGCCGGCCGCAGAAAACGCTTGTGTACTGTGACTTAGGATCAGCTAAAGAACCCCAGGTAGTCGAAATTAAGCCGGAGCGCCGTGTGTTGCTTCGAAACCCCATGATATTATTTGTATTCATTGCGATAGAAATTACATTGGCACACCAGGCAAAGTTTCACCATGGGCGCCACTGTTATGTTCCGTATAAAGTACGAGTGCAATAAGATTGCGGCGGCGCGCTATAGGAATTAGGTGCGAGGGAAAGAAAGCTTGCAAGGGTGAGCTGAGAAAGGCTCGGCTCACCCTCGGCTCACCCTCCCCCCTACCCCCCTCTCGCACGCTCAAGGGGGGTAGGGGTGAAATGTGTGCACATTAGGAAGGGAAGGGGACAGGTTAGGGTGCAACTCCAGCAGCTCAGCGTGGCCGCGTGCGCCCTGTTTCGGAGAAAATTTCCGCTGGGTTTGAAGGCTAAGCAATCCGAGATAGCTGACGTCCCCGCATGGGTTGTGTTTTGGTGTGCTTAGTTCATGTTGAAGGGAAAGGCAGCATGAAGGGGAATTTGCTTGCCGCTGCTGCCGCTCTCCATCACACCAGCTTTCTGACATGGGTAGTCCATGATCATTGATTGAAATGTGTTAGCGTTTGCCTTGGCTTTAGTTAGTAAGCATTAGTTGGTTATAAAATGTTTACAGCAGTTTATGCAGCTGATAAAACAAGCTATCATACTGCATGTAGTTGTCTAATAATTTGCTGTCACAATCAGTGCATCGCCTATCTGGCGAAGCTGTAACTTTTTAAAACACATGGTAGAGGTGCTCATCTTGTTTGTGTGATTCAAGCATGCATCTCTTCGCAGCCACATACATGAAGCACCAGCTATCGCAGTAAAGATTTCTAACTACGTGATAAATTTTCTATTGTAAAAAAATATACTCCTACTCTCAACCTTCCGGTTCACTTTGCAGACAGGACGCGCTGACGTGTACCGGACCATACTGGCCACCTGCCATCTGTGGTTTGAACATAGAGACCAAATGCTGCCAAGGCGGCCGCCACCAAGCGCATCGATAGCAGGGCAGGATGCCTGGACCTCCAGATTCCACTGGACTGCATACGTTTCCTTTGTCGCCTCGCTGTTGGAGGCCATGTACCGAACGGCACCCAACTCAGTGGCTCCTTTGGTGTCGCCCGGGTACAGTGTGCATTTTGCGTATGTGCTGTACAAGTGCTGCAAGATCATGGTGCGCTCAGCAGCGCACAACATCGCAACTGAGGTAAGTGTGAAAGTGGACATCGACCAAGCTGTGGTATTTACGCGCTCCGTGGTTGTCCATCACAGAGAAAAGTCGAAGCACGAAATTCGACTGTCACCTAAATGCACTGAATTTGAAAAAAAGGGAAAAAAATCTCGTGGCTGAAGTTCCCTTCGTCAGTGATCGTCGTCCTGTATGAAAGTCGCATTTTTGTGTTCATTGGTGGGTGGAGAAGAAAAAAAAGGGGGGGGGCTTTCCGTGTGGAATCCCAACCATAAACTCTTTTGACCGCATTGATTTGGTCGGCATATCTGTTTTTGTGTTCTTAATTTGAGAAGCTGTTACTAAACTAATCTCCTGCTTCCAGAGGACATGTCTCTGGTACGTGGTGATCGTGGCCGTGACGTTGTTGGAGAGGTCGTCTAACGAGTGTAAGGCAGTGATGACAGAGTGCATCCGGGAGGCACTTCGCCACCCGGTCCTTAGGGCAGAGTACCGCCGTTCTCTCCTACGCTTCTCCGAACTGCAGGGCCACCCAAGGGAAGAGCCAGCTCCATAGTCCACATAGCGTAGGACAGCATTTGCAACTAGAGGCATACCCTTGTCCCTCATGTTGCTTGCTATGTGTTCTTTTTTTTGCACCTAAACTCTTAAAAATAGAGCCTGCATAACAATTTTTGTATTGTCATTGACAAAAATTTGTGCAGTTTGATTCTCTTACTTTCTGAAATTATTCAGCAAGTGTGCAAGTTTGAGAGCTTATAATTTCAGTTTTTTCGGTCAGCTGGTTGCCTGATTGTTGTGTGTCTTAAAATGCCCATTTTTCAATAAAAGAGAGTTGTGAGTCTGCTGCAAAACTGTCTGTTTCTTCCTATGACATGTCATCCCATACTAGCCCTGTGGTGAATTAACTTGAATGTAAATCGATTTCCCCGGCTGACGTAGTTTTCTCTAACCACTTGACTTCGTGAAGATAAAGTGTGTGAAAAGAAAATTAGTGTCTCATAGCAGCAACAAAATAGATTGTTTGAGAAAACACAACGTTCGTAAAGAGCGAACCGTTTGATATTGAAATATAAGCGCTATAATTATGGAGCCATACATTGTCGAAATGAACGCCAATTATGGTTAGTAACATTAATAGTTCCCAGAAGCACTCACAATGTGTGCACCGTAACGACCTCAGAGCCAGTCCGCACTATCAATATAGTAAGCAGCGTTGCATCTATCGGGAAAATACTTTTGTTGCGGCAAAATAGCTCATTTAAAGTAAAGGAATTTTTGGGCAGATTTTGAATAAAGTTTCCTTAGTCAATTTTTGAATGATCGTAGAGCACTCGGTCGGTACTCAGAAGAAATTTTCGCACCAGTAATGTCTGCATCGCTGAGGCTACGCATCTCTTTTTCACTCGAGGCGACATTCCAATTCCGCGCCCATTTTGGCTGGATAGTGCTAGTGGCGTACCAGCTATTTCTCGAGTGGGGGGGGGGGGGTAAACTGCAAACAGTCTGACCGCTCTCTCTCTCTCTATATATATATATAAAAGGCTATGAGTGCTGCATAGAGGTCCTGGATCCCTCCCATAGCAGCAGTATAGCGCACATAAAAATGGCACACTAGCTACATGCAATTTTAATAGTTCAACAAAAAATTGTACTTAGTATGTAAGTCTGCAGCATAAATGTATTCCTAGTTTAAGTAATAGTATTGTTGAGGTTATACGCAGCGAAGTACAACAAACATAATTTACTTGCAATATTCAGCAGCCTGAAAAAAAAGACAGCAGATGTGTGCAGCCTTGGAGAATTACAACCCGGTTTCTTGTAATTATATTGCATACATTAGAAAGTTGCTCGTATGACTGTTCCGCTTGAATCCTTGTTCGCATGTAGTGCTTTCGAGCACTTAGTGATAATTTCGAAAAAAGCAGGAATTCATCAACACACATGGTACTTCGCCACAGCATTTACTATGGTGTCGAACACTTGCTTATAATCTTTTTAAACTGTATTTGATCAACACGCATTTACCATCGCACATAAAATTGTTCACCCTATGTTGGCAAATTTGGACCTCAGTTTTAGTTGTAATTATGCCAGCGCAGCCGTATGTTTTACACCGCCCATGAAACAAACTACTGGACCACTTGCATACCTATTCTAGCAGACAATGCGCATTATACCCACCTATTTAGAACATTGCCTACACATTACCCATACCATGCCCCTAATTTTCCTCAGGTATAAACGAGATGCCTTCTTTAGCTCACTGAGGACACAGGAGAAGCCAACTGCGAATCTCGTATGATGCATGGAAACACATGGAAAAACGACGGTTTAGTAATGGTCTGCTACAATTATATTTAAAGCCTGAAAGGGAAAGTTTCGCAACGCATTGAGCTTGAAATTATTTCTATTTTAATGGAATTTCAACCATCTCTCGTGTGGTTTTAGAAGTCTGGAAAACGCTTCGATTAGCGGCAGTATGACACCCTGGAACACTTCAATGAGGAACTTTCTACAAAAGCTGTAAGGAACCCACACAGAATAAACATTTATCACTCGTCATTCAGCATAATGCTTCATAATTCGAATATATAAAAACACTGTGCCCAGCATTGTTTACCTGGGATATCGGGGGAAACAACTAAATGCCGTGTATAATGCACAAAAATCGGGAGAAAGCGACTATAGATGGCTTGCACTGACGTCATTGTAGCCGCCATGTTGGTGCACCAACAGGATGATAAGCTGGGTCTGTAATGTCATGTGAAAGCTTTCAATAAGATGGATTGGACTGAAGTGCTCGTAGTCGCCATGTTGGTGCCCCGACACGGTGATAAGGTGGGTGCGTGACGTCACGTGAAAACTATCAATTCAGTAACTGTTTTCAGAGCACATGAGCAACCTACGCAGTGCAAATTTTCGGTGCACGTCACCAAAAAATAGCCCTCGCTTTTTTAAAATATGAACTATCTGCTGATTTTGCTCCTGCCGGGAACAAGTAGTAGTGTAGCTCTTATTTCGAAGCAGTCTAAAAGTGAAATCTACAAAATCAGAAGTGACACGTACTTTTAGAAAACAAATTTAAGTCAGTGTCTTATTGGTATTGAAATGGCTCTGTACGTTCGACCAAGGTCATTTTCACGAACATATCTATGACAAATCGTCATTATACAATGAAATTCGAAAGTTATACCTGTATGTGGTTGGATTAGATTTTGATGGTGATTAGATACTGAGACTGCAGCTCTATGTAGGCCATCTCTGGACAGGGAAAAAAAAGTTCCAGTATTCGATAGTCCAATGATTTCGTGTCGTAAACCCCTTGCCCCCCCCCCTTCTTGGTAAATACGCTCATGCATATCGCAGCCTCAGTTGCGCGGCGCTTCTTGCCCTCTTGAAATGGCTGATGTGCAGCATGTCTATAGTGTTTCGCGAACGAAAACGTGACTCGTGACATACGCCCGCCCCGCCGACAACGCGAGAGCACCCGTGCGAAGAAAATGCCATAGGCAAGGTCCTCCGATATGTGCGGAGAGCAACACGATTTGGTGATGTAGCTGTGACCGGGCGTCGTGTCATGTGACTGCGAGATAGGCCGTGGCTACCTGGGAAATGCGAGGTGAGGGAAAAAATTTGGCCAAGCAAAACAAACATTAACAAAACTGCCACGAAAGCATTATATTGCAGTGGCCGCCATGTGTGGTATCTTTCGTGGGCATATAATTTCGAACAACTTGCTAACAGTCTGTCGAATGGCGGCAGTTATAAACCAGTTCCTATCCGAGTCCAGCTATCATGCACATAATACACCCAGATTTATACACGACTGACAAGTGCAGACATTGCGACTCTAGAGCCACCCTAGAGCATATCCTATGGGAATGTGCGGGTATAACACACAATAACAGTGATGCAGCCTCAAACAGCGACAGCCTCCGAGCGCGCTGGGAGTCTGCGTTGCTCAGCTCGGACCTGCAGCAGCAACTCTGGGCCGTCCAGCAAGCCGAGGAAGCCGCCAAGGGCCAACAACCCTTGGCCGAAGCCTAGGCGGGGTCTAGGCCCACCCCACCAAATCGCAGGGCACTCAATAAAGTTATTTGAATGAATGAATGAACTTGCCTGCACCTCTATAGCCATTATCAAGAAAATTAGATATTCATTACCGAGAACAAAGCTGACCCCCAGCGGCTCAGATCTGAAAAACCGAAGATCCCTGACGCGAGGGAAAAAGAAAAAAAGAAAAGGCTCCGCACTACTCTTTAAGACTCTCGTCGTGATCCACTGGCCTTCCGAATTTGAGCGAAAAGCTGACAAGAGGCCGTTCTGGCAAGCGATGTCGAGGCGACAAACCACTCTGCCTCGGTCTTCACTGTCCTATACCTGGATCGAACGACTGTGACCTGGTCACCTGCACCAGTGCAGTCCAACAGTGGAGGACGAGTGCTGGGGCGACGCAAACTCTGACGAACGACCGCCCTCTACGGTCAAACTGTCCGCGGGGCACGTGAGTGTGTCCTAGAAAAAACAACCGGTAGAAATACCTGATGTATTTGTATACGCAGTTAGACGCATGCCAGTAAAAAGCTCTGGTTTTAGCTGAAAACCTTTCTTTTTTTAAGACAGTCTTAGCGAGCTACCACCACTTTTCCCTATCGGGTCGATGCTGTAGATCAGCCTAAAAAAAGTTAGCCGATACGTGTTGTGTATGTGCTTCAGGGACTGCTGGTCGCCAAGATGTTCCGGATATATATGGTATACAAATTATTTATCGATATATATATATATTGATCATCAGCCACCTATTTTTATGACCACTGCAGGACGAAGGCCTCTCCCTGTGATCTCCAGTTACCCTTGTCTTGTGCTAGCTGATTCTCCAGCTGCGGCGGCTGGGCACAGCCGTTTGCGTCCTACCTTGGAGGCAATCTGCTGTGGAATCAAAGGCTAGCCGACCGGATATAGCTGATGGCTTTGCCTGCGCTGTGTTCGCGCGTGCCTATAGTTTACGTTGAAGCGAGAGGCAGCACAAAGGGGAATTCGATCGCCGCTCATTGCGCCAGCATTCTGATAGTAACTGTCCGGGGTCATCGAGTTAGAGGTGTTCGTGTTTGCCTGTGCGCGCGTGACAACATGCTTGTTAATTTACTTAGTGGGCGAATGTTTACAGCAGTTTACGCAGCTGATAAAACGAGTAACCTTACTACGTGTGGCCGTCTCATAATTTGCTATCGCAATCAATTGGCATAGCCAGAGGTGGGGTTAGCCCCCCCCCCCCCCCTCCCACAGAACAGAACGTTTTAAGAGGCAGCCTCAGAAAGAGCGACATGAATGAAAGGGGAAGCTTCAATGTGTGAAAGCAAGGCGAGGGCTAGTGGCGGTCCGGAGGGAGGTAGGGGAGAGGGGGGAGTTGTCATAGAGGCGATCTTCTCTCCCATACACAAAACATCGCAGCCACACTCATGGCATGCCTCTACCTCTTTAAGGAACTGCTGAGGAAGGACCAGCGCTAAATATTCCACCTGCAGATAAAGATGAGACGAGCGCGTGTATAAAATTTTGAGACATTGTTGCTCCCCACCAGACATTAGTGCAATCGAAGAGCTTCTTAGTTCTGGTACTTCACTGAATCGTCGACCACGCTACGTGGAAGAAAAGCATTCCAAAAATATTGCGACTTGCTTGTCTATAGAAACACATAATACGCACCCCTCCCCTTTTTCCATCTTATTTTTCTTTCCCTTGTCTCTAACTTTCATTATTTACGTTATTAACTTGAGAAGACCTTGCAGTTAGGCTGGTTTGCGCATGCTGTTTAGAATGAAAACAGTGCAAAAAACCGGACAAGAAGGAAAGACCTACAGAACGCTGATTGGCGCACGGCAAAATGTATCAAGGACGGGGGTGCTGGGCCAGGGAAGCTAAAAAACGCCCCCAACAAACACGTGCGAGGGAAGGTAGGTGAATAGCCTCGAAGGCCACGCAGAAACAAGTATAGGAATGTTAGGGGCCGCAGCAGCATTAAACAACCCGGTGAATGTTAAAGAGTGCGACAGTGACTAACGGAAAATAATTTAAAAGGAGTGGGGTGATGGATACGAGGAGGGGGGGAGGGGGACGTGCATAGAAGGCGTCAAGAACAAAGTCGGCGAATAATTATTGGCACAGAGTGAGCATCTGGTCACTGCCCGATCTCTCAACACCATACGGCCGTCCATGGCCAGTCGCCTAGCTGAGGCTTACCTACCCCGTCCTAACACGGGCTGCTTGCTGCGGAGAGCCCATCGTAACTAAACGTCTCGGCAATATTCAGAATAGCCGGGTGTCAGGAGACATGCCACTTTCATATCTCTCGGAGCTACAGGCCCTTATTTTACTGCTAACTATGGATGCCCTTATTTTCACAAAGGCTTCTTTCTGAACAGGAAGCAGCCCTGCTTCGACTGTCTGCCTCATCAATTACCGAGTGGGATCAAATAACAATATGCATCGCGTGATGACTACACTACCATGATTGCAAGTTACTTCCAAACATCTCTTCAAACAAGTTGTACAGCAGGTCACCAAAATTGAGTGAAACATGCATCATATGACACCATCGAAGTTCAAGAGCAAAGCTTCATTCCTTTATTTTTAAATCTAGAATAATGTAGCATGCCTACAACGTGGAAGCATGATTGATAGAGGACTTGCAAAATAGTGCCCGCCCTCTTCCGTACGTAACCGCGGATGTACCCTTCATTAAAAGACCTGGCTGGAAAACAATGGTTATCTCCACTGTTCCTGGGCTGCAACAAGTCTGGGCTGCAAAATGCAAACAAGCAGACAAACGATAGTGCGCCGTCTTGTTTTTGCGTGGCCTAGTTGTTAGCGCTGTTCGTTTTTCGAAGTCATGCACCAGCTATAGGTCATCAACGTATACTATATATAAATGCTTCAGTTACTAAACAAAATTTTAGTTTCTTTTAATATCATGAATTTCTTCAAATAGCATAGGGATGATAGCATAATTTCATGCGTAGTGTTTATACGCTTTAGCAATGAAACACTCCTGTCAGAAGTTAAGCTAAGTGTTGTTTCTGCAACGCAAAGACGTGCATTCTCGTTAAGTATTTGGGAGTGCTAGGAGCTTCCGTAGTTTACAGCATATATATATATATATTGTGAGACAGAGTTTAGGTAGACTCTCCTTTATTCTCTCAAGCGAGAGCCGCACCACCAGGCCCAAAATGGTGAGTATGTACAGATGAGAATAAGAAGCGTATGAATAATGATCACACTAATTTCCCCGAGCACGCAAGCGGCTACCCAGGCCGCGACTTAGCCAGGAGGTAAAGGCCGAACGAATCGTTTGAGACACGAAACGTCAACGATCTCCGAACCACCATAACGATGGTCTGAAGAAACCTCGACGGGAGTGACACGATAGTTCACTGGAGATGCTTGTTCATTGATAAAGTAGGGGCCAAGGAAGCGCGATTAAAAATTCTCACACAAACCGGGTGTACGAATGGGCGTCGAAAGGAGCACTTCATCTCCAGGACCAAAGGAGACGTCTCAACGAGAGATGTCGTAACGTTGCTTGCGGTCAAGTTGACTGACTTCTGTGTTGAAGCGAGCACGGTCACGACATCCCGATTCGTCAAGTCGCGAGACGAACTGTTCGGGTATACTGGCCGAGGTGTTAGTTGGGGCAGTTAAGAAAGCGGCGTCGATTGTGAATATAGGCGAGCGGCCGTTAACGAGGTAGAAGGGTGAGTACCCTGTAGTTCGTTGGATAGCAGTGTTGTGAGCAAACGTCACAAAAGGTAAACGTTTGTCCCAGTTGTCGTGGCTTGGCCCGATATACATTGATATCATTTCTGTTAGCGTGCGATGAAATCGCTCTGTTAAGACATGCTTTGAGGGTTGGAATGCGGATGTCGTCTTATGAACTGTGCCACAAGCTCTGAGTACTTCTTTCATCAGTGTTGACATGAACGTCTTGCCGCGATCACTCAACAGTACACGAGGTGCACCATGACGCAGCACAATGGCATTCAGAAAGAAGTCTGCAACGTCTGAGGCCGAACTAGAGCGTAGAGGTGCGGTCTCTGCGTACCGTGTGAGGTGGTCGACAGCTGGCACGATCCATCGATAACCTGTTGGCGTTATGGGCAGAGGTCTGACCAAGTCTATTCCAACGATGGCAAAAGGTGTCTCGGGACATGGGATGGGCTGTAAAAGGCCAGCAAGAGGCAAAGTCGGTCGTTTCTGCCGTGGACACTGGACGCAAGAAGCGACGTACTTGGCCACAAAGGTAGACATGCCTGGCCAAAAGAAACGGCTCCTAACGCGGTGGTATGTTTTGTGGAAACCCAAGTGGCCAGCAGATGGGTCGTCGTGAAAGGCTTCAAGGATTTGTGTGCGCAGCGAACGTGGAAGAACAGAGGTACCCAGCGGTGTCCGTCGGTGTTGTAAATGTAGTGGTGCAGCACATCGTTGTCGAGTTTAAATAGTTGCAGTTGTCGATGTAATCGGGAATTCGGTGCAGAAATGGTACCGCACAGGCGCTGGATGATGTTGCTGCAGTAGGGATCAGAACGTTGACACGATGGTGAACTGAGTGCCGTGATTAGATGGCGTGTCAGTAACCGCTAGCGGTAATAACGTAGGTGCAGACATAGTCTCATCATCAAGTGGCGCGGAATGGAGAGACGCTGCTCGAAGATAATAGTGGCAGAGGGCAGCAAGAGAGAGTGTCAGCATCTTGATGTTTTTTTCCAGACTTGTACACTACATCCAAATCGTACTCTTGTAATCGAACCACCCAGCGACCAAGGCGTCCAGACAAATTTTTCAGTGATGAGAACCAGCATAAGGCGTGATGATCGGTTATGACCGTGAAGTGGCATCCGTAAAAATATGGTCGAAATTTTTGTATTGCCCAAACTACTGCGAGGCATTCCTGGTCTGTGATCGAGTAGTTCTGTTCAGCAGCCGTTAATGCGCGACTGGCATAAGCAACAACTCTCTCTCGTGCAGTGGTATCACGCTGTAGAAGGACAGCACCGATTCCATGGCCACTAGCGTCGGTCTGCAAGCAAGTTGGTGCGTCCTCATCGAAGTGGCATAAAGTGGAGTTGGATGTCAAGGCTTGCTTGAGGGCTTGGAAAGAATGTTCGCAGTCGTCTGTCCAAGTAAGAGTAGCGCCCGACATCAGCAACTTGTGCAGCGGTGATGCAATGGCAGCAAAATGACGGATGAAGTGGCGGAAGTAGGAAACCACGCCCAAGAAACTTTTTAATTGATTGGCAGGGCAAGGGAACCGAATCACGGCAGCAATCTTGTCAGGATCTGGTCGAACGCCATCTTTACTGATCAGGTGGCCCAATACTTTGATGTTCTTTCGGGCAAAATGGCATTTCTTTGTGTGGAGTTGGAGTCCAGCGTTAGACGTACATGTTAAAACGTCGTCCAAACGCTCAAGGGGCTGACAAAAAGTTGTAGAAAAAATAACAATGTCATCTAAATAACACAGAATGGTCTTCCACTTAAGACCGTGTGAAACTGTGACGATCGTGCGTTCAAATGTTGCAGGAGCATTACATAAACCGAATGGCATAAGGTTGAACTCCTAAAGTCAATCTGATGTTGCAAAGGCTGTCTTGTCCTTTTCCGCTTCGTGCATGGGTATTTGCCAGTACTCGGATGGAAGGTCTAGACTTGAAAAATATTCAGCGCCCTGGAGGGAGTCAATGGCATCGACGATTCTTGGCATCGGATATACGTCTTTGCGCATGATCTTATTAAGTTCTCGATAATCGACGCAAAATCGCATAGAGCCGTCTTGCGGACCAACACAACAGGAGACGATCAAGAACTGGACGAATGAAGTCTTTTAAGCATGTCATCAACGTTGTCCGCAGTGATTTTTCGTTCAGCGGTAGACACACGATACGTGCGGCGGCGTACAATCGAACTGTCTTCGGTTTCGATGCGACGCACAGCAATGGAAGTGTTCCCCAGAAGCTTGGAGTAGACGTCAAATAAAGCGCTGTGCTTTAGCAGCAGGGCCTTAAGGTCTTCTTTCTGCGCAGCTGTCAGATGGGGATTTAACGCGTTCTTTAAAGCAGCCGCAGCAGCAGCATGATCATCAGTTGTGATAGACAAAGGTGGTGATTCGGTGTGAAGGGGTACCAGTGGAAGAGGTTCGGTGTCAGTAAAGCAAGTCACAGTGGTGCCCTGGGAGAGCACAACTGGTGAAGAAGTAGGGTTACGAACAGCGACGAACGCTCTACCGTCCTGAAACTGCACCAAGCTAGGAGTAATGCTAAGCCCACCAGAAATGCAGCCACTGCTCGGTGCCAAGAACACATCGCCATTAACAATAGCGTCAGAAGTCAACGTTAAAATATGCTCATTGTCCACGGGAATGAAACAGGTGGTAGACGTGACGTAACGTAGGCTGTGAGCATCGACAGCGGACGAAGATTCAGTGTCCGTCATACGGATAGTGTGCTGAAGGCAAGAGGTGCAAGCTGAAGCAGGGCACAGGAAGTCCCATCCCAAGATCATCGCCGATGATCTTGGGATGGGTACATGAAGATAGCACCACCAACTGGGATGGGATGATGTACACGAAGATAGCACCACAAACAATGTGGTGAAGGATGCCATCAATGAAAACACACGCAGTGCAAACACCGGAGGGCTGAACAAGAAGGTCCAAGAAGGTACAATTGACCCGTGTCAACCAAGGCTTCAGTCCGCATACTTTCGACACACACAAAAAGTACACTTGACGGGCGCGCCGGAGGAGTTTCACGTTGTCCACGGGATGCAGCTTTCCCTCCTGAAGCTGCACTATTAAGTTTTCCGGGCGGTGATCGGAGGACGAAGTAGCCGGTCGAAGAGGGGAAGAGGAGCACCGCATCGGTGATCGAAAGCGACGGCGGGGGAAACGCAGTGAACCGGCAGCGTTGAATTCCTGCAGAGATGGGGAACGTCGTGGATAATAATCGTAGTAAGAACGTCGACGTCGTAGTACAGGGCCAGAAAACTCATCTCTTTCAAACTCGCCATAGCCACGCCTTTCATCTTGCGTTGCAGGTGCATGCTGTGGTGGCTGCTGGGAGGGTGGCACTATAGAGGCAACCTGGGCGTTAGTTGGCGTAGGGTTGCGGTGCGGGCTCGGGACTTGCGGGCAGGTCACGGCAGCTATCTCTTCCCTTAAGATATGACGGAGACCGCCACCAGGAGGCGTCATATGTAGCTCAGGAGGTCCTTTTGGTTTGTGCTTCGCCCCCAGCCACGTTCCAAAGGCTGATGGGGCCTAGCTGTTCTCTCAGACCTTAAGTGGAAAACTTGCTCAGTGTACCTAGACGACGTAATCGTAAACGCTGCCGCATTTGATGAACATCTCAGACGGCTAAGGTAAGTTCTTCAAGCCATACGGTCCGCCGGGCTTGCTTTAAAACCGGAAAAGTGACTCTTTGGCTACGAAGAACTGCAGTTTTTAGGCCACGTTGTAAGTCACAAAGGTGACAGACCTGATCGTGACGAAATCGCAGCCGTCGCAAAGTTCTCAAGGCCTATGGACAAGAAGGCAGTCGGACGGTTCCTGAGCCTCTGCGCATATTACCGGTGATTTATTGCGGGTTTTGCACCCATCGCCTCACCGTTCACCTGCCTAACACGAGAAGATGTCACGTTTGTGTGGGGAGAGGAGCAGGGAGCGGCATTTAACGAGTTGCAGCATCGTCTACAAACTCCGCCTGTTCTTGCCCACTTTGATGTGGATGCGCCGACAATGATCCACACCGATACCAGCAACGTCGGTCTAGGTGCAGTCCTTGTTTAGCGGCAAGACGGCGCTGAGAGAGTCATTCCTTACGCGAGTCGTATAGCGTCACGTGCAGAGTCGAACTACTTCACCACAGAGAAGGAATGCTTGGCTGTAGTATGGGTAGTTACCATGTTCCGCCCGTGCATATACGGCCGCCCTTTTCAAGTCATAAGTGACCACCATTCTCTGTTGGTTGACCAACATGAAAGATCCATCTTCAAGTTCGAAACGCTGGAGCCGACGGCTTCAAGAGTACGACATGACAGTGGTCTACGAATCGGGTAGGTATTATTTAGATGCTGGCTGCCTTTCCAGATCGCCGATCGAGTCGCCAGGCGAAGATGGTGACTAATCCGCAGACTTTGTTAGTAGTTGTTGATGCGGCCTCCATCTCTCAAGAACAGCGAGAGGACTAGGCGCTCGCTTCACTAATTGATTTCTTACACGGCCGCACCACAAACATGTCTGCAGTGTTCTCAAGGGGCCTGTCATCCTTCTGCATACGCAACGGTGTTCTTTTTAGGAACTTCTCTTTAACAGGGGAGAGATATCTCTTAGTCCTCCCTAAAACTCCGAACCAAGAAATCTTTCTAGACTGTCACGATGAAGCCACCTCAGGCTACCTAGGCAACACAAGAACATTAGCACGGATCAAAAAGAAGTACTACTGGCCGCGGCTCGCAGCACAGGTGAAGCACTACGTTCGAACGTGCCTTGACTGCCAGTGACGAAAAGTGCCACCAGCGAAACCTGCCGGACTATTATATCTCGTTCCAGTGCCGGAAACGCCATTTGCACAAATTTGGATGGACCTTTTGGGCCCATTCCGAATATCTGCTACCAGAACTAAGTGGATGATAGTTGCGACCGATTACCTCACGCGATATGCGGAAAAAAAATGCTTGCGAGCAGCACAGCAGCCGAGGCCGTACAATTCTTGATCGAAAACTTCGTCCTGAGGCACGGTTCTCCAGCGGTCATCGTAACCGACAGGGGAACCGCGTTCACGGCTCAACTTCTGCGAAGTGTACTCACGCTCAGTGGCACGGCGCACAGGACGACAGCCTATCACCCGCAAATCAATGGGCTTGCGGAATGTCTCAACAAGACTCAGACATGTTGTGCATGTATGTCGATGTGGAGCACAAGAACTGGGACAAAATATTCCCCTACGTAACGTTTGCTTATAATAGGGCTCGGCACGAAACGACGAGAATGACGCCATTCAGTCACCTCCACGGTCGAGAAGTGACTACAATGCTGGATGCTATGCTGCCTTATGATTCCAGTGATTCCGAGACTGACGCTGCTGATATTACAGAGCGCGCCGATGAAGCAAGACAGCTCGCGCGCGTTCGAATAACTAGCCAGCAAGACCGTGATGCTCGACGTTACAATCAACATCATCGATGCGCCATCTATGAGCCCGGCCAAAGAGTCTGGATTTGGACTCCAGTACGCCGCCGTGGCCTCTCGAATAAACTTATACACCGATAGGTCGGACCGTACAAAGGTCTACGACACCTTAGCGACGTCAACTATGAAGTAATTCGTGGCAACCCGTCCTGCTCGAGGCAACGTCGGAACCTGCCTGAGACTGCGCACGTGGCGGGCATGAAACCTTATTTTTCTGAATAACATGGCCACTTTCTGGTTTGCTGGACCCACTGAGCATCGGGACGATGCTCCTCCTGGAGTGGGGCAAATGCCGCATCGCTATCTGTGCCCCAACCACGCTGATGACGACGGCGACCTCGAGAGTGCGAGCTAGATGCTAGAGAAGCCTGAACCTGAGCCCTCGTTCGGATTGTATCCAATAAATACGTCTCTCCGCTCTTGTCTACAGTCAGCCGCGACAATACTGTTACGTAGGAAGATGCAGACGAGGAGCTATATACAAGTATATTTACAAACAAATACGCCGCACTTGGCCGCATTCAGCACTTCTTTTTTGCTGAGTAACTCTCACTTGAACCCTTAAATCTCACATAATTTTTTGCAAGTCCCTCCCCCACTCCATAACCCCTTGATTCACTCTTAATTCACACTTCGTTCACTCTTGATTCACCCTATCACTGCTTGGTTCACCTTCATTCACTCTATCATCTCGGTTTTATTTCCATCACAATTGCTTTGCTATGTTACTCCAAATTTCCAATTTTCATCACTTTTGATTCATCCTATCACCACTTGATTCACCTTCATTCAGTTCTTATTCACCCTACTTAATTTACTCTTTATCTTAGCTCACTCTATCTCATCATTACCTTTTGTATGACTCCTATCACGCAACTAAACCCTTTTTTGTACGCCTCTCTGTATGCCCATTTTTTATCATTATCATTACCATCATAACCATACTTACACTCATTACTATCAATAATCCTTAGTTCTTGGTCATTTTTCTGGTTTATTGTCACATTTTCCCGCTTTGTCGTAATTATTATAATTAATTTAATGACTAACATGATCATTTATTAATATTGTTACAGTGGAAGTGCGAACTAAGCGAGATGGGTGGAGGTCGAACGACGTGCGAAAGCGGTCAAGGAGATCGACGATCTGGGCATGCTGACTTGGAGTGAGGTTGGGATCAATACGTCGGGAAAATGTTGGGTCACACGGCGGCGTCGGAGGAGACACTTGAAGGGCCATAGCGTCAATCTGAGGAGAATCCGGGTCGTCAGGCACACCATAAAGGAAGCTTGGCTCGATTGCATCAGCATAACCAAGACACTCATCGTGGAGCAGGCTAGCAGGGCAAGGAAACAGGTTCGAGACATAAAAGTGCGCTGGAACCTTGTCGAATGGCAAGAAGGGCAAAAGGAAGCAAGAAGAGATGACGGCGAGCAACAAGTTTAGACGGCGTGAAAATAACAGTGGAGTCGGAAAACCCAAGGCAGGAAACGGGTACAAGTGCGGCAGAGAATGGAGGAATCTCGGTGTCGGCGGTGACGAACACACGACCGGAAGCGTGATCAGTATCTTCAAAAACGTTGGGGCCGAATGGCGACAGAGCGAGTTCAGCATGGGCACAATCTATAATGGCATGATGAGATGACAGAAAATCCCATGCTAAAATCATGGCATGGGAGCAGTGGGGCCGAATAGCGAACTCAACACGGTATAAAGTGCCGCTTATAAGAACACGCACGGTACACTTCCCTAAGAGTTCAATCGGCGCAGCGCTTGCGGTGCGTAATGAAACAGCAGAATATGGCGTCGCGACTTAGTTGAAGACGAAGCTAGTTCGAAATCACTGATATTGCTGCTCCCGTGTCTACAAGCACATGGACGGCAATGTCTTCTGCAAAAAAAGTTGTCGCAGTTTCACCTGAAAGGCGAAGCATCAATTGCGATAGCAAACTTGTAGAGAGCTATACGGAGTTATGATATTAGCTTTATCAGCTGTATAAACTTGGACATGCAGCAGCACCGGCAACACGCAGAACTGTTGTCGACGCCGTCGGCGTTTTGCCCACGTTCGCTCAAAATGCATGCGGCGGTGGTGACTGTTGCCGGAGCCTCTCATATAAATAGGCACTGCGTGCCGCAGCTAAACGTCGCCTCCCTTCCCTCCCCCTCCCCCCTCCCCCACGGCCTCTCGCTCGTCGGAAGAAGGCGCGTTTGCTCTACATATATAGTGATTGTAAAGGAGGAAAGAGACGCCTACTTCTGCAGCCCTTAAGCGAGCACGGCGCAGAACGCGCGTTTGTTCTCCGCCGTGCATTCACTCCCCGTGAAAGCGCGCGCCCCTCGCGCCCTTTCACTCGCACATACAGCGTTCGGCGCGCGGCGACGATTTCATCTCCATTGACGTCATACGGAACCTCACGGCGACGGCGACGGAAGAAATCTGCTTTTGAGTGTCCATATAATTGCTATCGCAATAAAACTTCAAGGACGTTCGCAGGAAATAAATTAGGTCTTGAGGAGTTCGTTGAGATCGCAGTTCTGGCGTCCGGAACTGCGTTCCTTAGTTTTCCTCTCGGAGAGCTTCAGGCCGGCGGACAAGCGACGACAGAGAACGCCGACGGGGTGACGGAGACAGACGGCTATTGAAGGTTCGGGAAGCAGGAGGTGAGGCTTCGAAGTGCTGAGCGGCAGAAGCGGAACGGAGCGAAGAGTCGAAACCGTTGCTTGGTGCCCTCGGAGAATCCGAAGGATACCAAACCGTTGCTTGGTGCCCTCGGAGAATCCGAAGGATACCACCCGCGCCGGCGGCAAAACCGTGCTACATGCCCAGGCAGGCCGCAAGAATAACAGATAAGGCGGTTGTCATGGGTGTGCCATGGATTGAGAACAACGGGCTGAGACTGATGGAGATATTAGCCAGGTGGGCGCACGGGCTGCTGTGGCGGCCAGTAGCTGCTTGGAGATGCATATGTTGCAGATATATACTTGCGAAGGTGAGGGAAAAGCACTGGTAGGTCTGGATTGAACAGCTGCAGACGGAGGCCTTGGATTTGCGACAACGGCGGCGTACGTAAGTGGAACAGGCGTAGGAGGCGGTTGATGAGCAAGGGGTACGGCGCTAGCGACTTGGTCTTGTATCACCTGACGGAGATCGGGAGACAAGGGTGACTCCGACGCTTGACTGGCTGGCAGAAGAGAGAGTTGGCGTGCCACTTCTCGTAGAAATTGCTTGATTTGGTCGAAGATTGCTGAACTGGAAGGAGTAGCACTGACACCGTCACTCAGAGCTGAGAGCGCGACGTCCGGAGCGGAAACTCGGCGCGTAGAAAGCCGTTGTTTGCATAGCTCTTCATAGCTCTGGCAAAGCGAGGTGAGGTCGTTGACCGTCTGAGGATTCTTTGCCAAGAGCATTTGGAAGGCGTCATCGTCTGTGCCTTTCAATATGTTCTTGATTTTGTCATCTTCGGACATATCTGGGTTGATACGCCGGCAAATGTCAACTACATCTTCAATGTAGCAAGTAAAGTTTTCGCCCTTTTGTTGGGCACGACAGCGAAACTGTTGTTCAGCCCGAAGTTTGCACACAGCAGGGCGACGAATACTTTTTGAAGTTTCGTTCGGAACGCTGTCCAGGTAGAAAAGTCAGCCTCATGGTTGCGGAACCAAAGATGGGTGACCCCGGAAAGGTAGAATGGTACGTAACCAAGCTTGTCAGCGTCATTCCATTTGTTGTGGGTACTCACTCGGTCGTACGATGACAGTCAGTCCTCTACGTCATGATCGTCAGTGCCGTTGAATACGGGAGGATCCCGTTGGCGTGGCGCACCAGGACAGACGACCGAAGGTGGTGCCGGGGATGGATCGGTAGGACTAGGCTCCTCAGGCATGGGAGATGTTACAGGGATTGTCCGGCTGCGGAGATCCAGGTTTGCAACAGACCCAGCACCTCCACCAAATGTTACGGAGCACTTGGGGAAGTCAGCGTTCGCGACTAGAACGATAAAGCAGCGAGAGGTAGCACAGCTGATCGAGCACAGACACAAGGCTTATCTCTCTCGTCGTTCTCTCTCTCACACACATCCACACTGCTCCTTATTTCACAGTATAATATTTATATTCCTCATGTAATTACCTATCCATTGATATTTAATGTTATGAGGTTTGTAATTACGCTAAGGAGTTATCGATTTTTTTGTGCATATTTTTACGATCTTAAGGCGAAAAAAGATTGCTGTGAGGTCCAGAAAAAAACTGTCAGCCCTTCCGCTGGGGTGGAGGTGGAAGACCGGTGAAGCTGTACTACGGTGGGAATTATGTATTTCCAATTATGACTATTAAGATGTGATGGTGTAATTGGTTTTTTGAAGTATTAGAGAATGAAAAGTATGTATGATCCGGTGGTTTTCATTTATTTAGTGACCACAGGGACCAAGGCCTTATGATCGCTACGGTACACCGCCATAGGGTGTACGGCAAAGGCTGGCACGTTGTTCATAAACACGTCACCAACTTCGCGTGCGTTCGGTGCGAACGCGGGCGAAACGCCGCCGCCGTCGACAACAGTTCTGCGCGTTGCAAAGCATCAATTGCGATAGCAAAATATTAGCGCGGTATACGGAGTGAGGATAGTAGTTTTATCGGCTGTATTAACTTGGACACATTCGTTTACCAACTGAATTAACAAGGATGGTGTCAGCGTGCACACGCAAACATGAATAGATCACACTCGATGACCGCACACAACCACTGTCAAAACGCTTGCGTGAGCAAGCGCGCCAGCAGCAGCGAGCGAAGGTTCATGCGGTCTATCGCTTCAACGGAAACTGAGCGGCGAAAACACATCGCATACAAAGGTAGGAGCCGTGTTGCAGATCGCTTTCAAGATACGGTGCGCGCGACCGCACGTCGCCGCGCAAAGCACACGTACAGTCGCAATCTTTTTGAGGGTGAACACGGGAACGCGTGGCCTTCTGAGCTCACAGCGTGGTTCAGTGGCGGCAACGAGAAGCATTGCTCATGCGCAGTGTGTCCGGCGCGCACAAATTCTCCCGCCGCGCGCATTGCGTCATGCAAGCAAGTGCGTGTCGTCTGCTGCGCGCGTACCGCAATAAGATAGCCGTACGGTTCGGGATTGGTGACGATGTTGAACTTCTCATTCCGCTCCCCACGATGCATCAATAAACTTGAAAATATATGTAATGTTTTGTGGGCGTTCTCAAGATCATTGTTGATCTGTAGCCAGGCCACGAATGCTCATGACACTTGTGGGAGTATTTAAAAAGCAGCTTCAGTCTTTGAGGAGCGTATATATATATTCTTGCACATTACCGCATCTGTCAGAGCAGCAACTGAATTTCAGCATGGCCCGCGTTCCCGAGAAGAGAGGTGGAAAATTGTACAATATTCGCTCAAGGGATATTCACAGCGCTCCATCGTCGCTCTCGTGCACAGAAGACCGTCAATAGGATTATTCAGGCATTCAGCAAGGAAGGCCGACTCTGTGATGCCCCACACAGGTGTCGACCAAAGGCAACGACGCGCTTATGGTAGCTGCTGTCGTCGAGAACCCGTTCCAGCCCGCGAGGCAAGTGCGGGAGCAGCAAGATGTGGACGCTTCCCTTACTACGGTCCGGCGACGCCTCCGAAGTGCTGTACCGCGGAATGCTGTAGCTCCACGAAAGCCAGTCGTCACTGCTTCGAACAAGAAGTCACGTCTCCAGTTTGCCGAAGCACACGCCTCATGGATGGCAGATGACTGGGGCCGAGTGATCTTCTCGGATGAGTCGACTTTTACAACTCGCCAAGACCAACGGATGCGAGTTTGGCGAACCAGAGGCACACGGTAAAAACTTTTCTTAATGCACGTTTGATTTTGCGAAGGATGGTCAAAATACGTTTTCCATGCAGTTACGAGCCAGCCAATGTGCAGGGAGTCGCCGCAAGTGGCCGAAACTGCGTGAACGTGTGGGGCGCGGTGTCAAGGCATGGTCTCGGGCCTCTGCATCGCATAGAAGGTGCCCTTACATCGCAGCGATACTGCACAGAAATTTTGGACAATGTGTTGCTGCCCTACGCCCACAGCGTACGTCTTTCCCGATGCCGACTTCATGTTTCAACATGACCTGGCGCCGGTTCACACGGCAAAAGTTGTCAAGGAACATATAGAAAATCGCAGAATCAGCATTCTTTCCTTGCCGACCAAAGGCGCTGACATGAACATCTGCGAAAATATATGGGGGTACATCAACGCAGCCATGTTGCGAAAACCTGTCCGCCCGACGACTGGGGACGAGCTGTAAGCAGCCGTTCGACAAGAATGGGAGGACCTTCGAGCGCATCATGACTTTGTGCCAGCGCTGTACTTGTCACTGCCCTCTAGGATGGCAGCAGTCGTTTCCGCAAGGGGTTGTATGACTAAATACTAACATCATCGAAGAGAAAATTATTCCTGCTTACTAATACTACTTCTAAACGGATCAATCTTTTGTTGAACTTGCATGAAATAAAAGTTCGGATGTTTGTGTTCCCTTGCCTGTTCGTTGTACGATAAGAACACAGCAGAAGGAAAACTAAACAAAGTGAAAAGTTGAAGTAATTACAATAACGCCAAGCATAAGAAGCACAACGTTCTGAATTAAAAGCATAAAAATCGTGGTTTCTGTGATAATTTGGTTTCTATTGAGGGAAAAAAAGCTGCTAGCAGACGACACACGCGCGCTACGATGACTTAATGCGCACGAAAGGAGCCTACCCTCTCCGAGCATGCGCGCAGATATTGTGGCTGCCGCCTGACGGCGCTGGTGATATAGAAAGCCACGCGCTCCCGTGTTCACCCTCAAAAAGATTGCAACTGTACGCAGTTAATTGTTCGAAGGCGATAGCTGCTGACACGCGCGTGGTAGAAGCGAAATGCCTGGCCAAATCGCTCCTGCCACACACGGAAGTGACGTCAGAGTTGTGGCCACGTGATCGTGACATTGTTAAACAAGTATGGCGTGTTCCGATTTATAGTTTTGCGCGCGCTGCAGGGCGTGCTGCTGGAGCTGCTTCAATTTTATGGTTTCTTACTGTAATGTGTGCTTGAATATTCTTGTATCTAGTTCCTTTGGAAGAGCTGGATCGTGTCCGAGCTTGCGATCACGAGCGACACAAGGGCACAACCCTGGAGCAGCTCGTTTCCTTACGCCTTGCAGTGCGTTTATGGTTGGTATTGTGTGGTCTTGTGCATTCCGTTTTTCAGTGCTGCTGCTCTTGTTTGTTGAATTTGCTGTTGTGAATGGGGCACATGTGTGCTCTCAGCTAGGCAGCACTTTTTTATCTGATGGTGTAAAGGTTTAAACTCGTTCTAAACGCTTGTTGCTGCCGTTGCCGCTTAGTTTTGTGCATCGATCGGGTTTGTTTCCTCCTTCGTGGGACTTGCTGTACGTTGCAGATAATGCGCGAATAAGTGAGTTGTTGCATACATCTTTATGGCAGTCCATGTAGTGTTTACCTCTACTGTTGCTTATCTTGCATGTTCTTACTGTTTCCCTGTTTATCTCGGATTTTGGTTGCTAGCGAATCACGACTTGCTTGAGCAAATCTCGCCACAGTTCAAAAAGCACATGTTGAGTAACCCGAATGTAAGTGATGAAGAGAAATGTTGGGGAACGTGGTACAGCCGCTGATAGTTCTACTCAGGCTCAATTTTGCTGCAAAGTTTAGCTGCCTGGAAGACCAAGACATTTTCTTATATTTATTCCAGCTAGCTTGCTAAGCTGCTATCTAGTATTGCTTTTTTTGGTGCTATGCGAGGTACCATGTTTGTACAAATGTTCCTCGTATGCAAACACGACGTAGGTTCATTGCAGGAACCTGCACTATGTTGTAGACGTAATATGCACGCAAATATGACCGGTGTAGGTTTGCAGGCCCGTGTCACTCTCAAGCAAATGCCAAATTTCCATTGTTTGAATCTTCCTTCACTTTGCTGCACTTCACAGGGCTTGTTTGGTTATTCCCTTGATCGGTACAATGGAATGCTGATAAGTCTTGAGCCTTACGCTGATGCTCTTGTCTTACAAAAACGTTTTAGGCATTGCATTAGGACATCTATCTGGGTGACAGTGTGACAATTTTTGCTTCTATAACCTTTATTTTCTCCCATCTTTATCAGTGAAGTTGTCAACCACTCGTGACTTTGTTCAGAGTGCCGTGCAGTGAGAGAATTTCTCTCGGGAAAGGAAAGTCCGTGAAGTGGATTTTTGAGACTCAATAGGACTTCCTCTTGGGCAAGTTGGTGAGGTCTGCTAAATAATGTTCTTGTGTGCAAAAAGATATTTACACAGGAACAACACGTGCACACGAAAGTGCGAACTACCAACTGATTTTATGATTCAAAGGATAGAACATACGGTGCAAATTTTGTGCACACACAAGACATGGGGATGTTGTGACAGTGCTAGTTTGTCGCGTAATGCTACAAATCGGCCTTCATTGAGTGCATCTCTGGGGAATATAAGGTAATTGAAGTGTTACTAGCATGTGCAGGTTCGTTATGATAAAAAAGCCTTCATGAGCTCTTGTGCTGTTTAGGCGCTGCTCGTGCCCAGGATCATAATGTATGAAAGCACGGCTCACGTGAGCAGGCCTTGCAACGTACGTGGCACCACCCAGTTTATTTAAAATAAATTGTTTGAATGAATGCTCCCTCATATAGTCATTTAAGCATTGGCCCGTTTAGCCCACATAGAACTCGCCACAGCTGAGAGGTATCTCGCTGACCACGCCACAGCACAGTGCACGAAATGGTTGGCTTGATTTTTCATACACCCTTGTTCCGTGGTACGAGAACACATTTGGGCTAATTTGGCGGGCATAAAAAACAACTGGGACACCGTATCTAGCACGCATGATCCGAAATCTGTGGCTAAATTTGCGTACATATGGCAACCTCAGGTCTAGTGGCGTCTGTTCCTGTTACATCTGATTGGCAAGTCCTTGTCGAGCTGCTCTTCAGCTTTCAAAGAATGGATTCGGCATGGTCTATAGGGTAAACCTGCTTTTAAAAGCCTGTCCATCTGATCTGCCTCTTTTCGTCCATCAGTGATAAATCGACGGCTGTTGCTGTAGCACCTACTTACAGATAGTTCAAGGTGATCCCTTTTTGGTCCCAAAACATGGATGCTGTCACCTTACCTGCATAAATTTGGATTTAAAATTCCTTAGGCCGAGGGAACAAGTGTCTTCACTTTTCTTAGTTTTGAGATTGTACAAAAATAACCATGTGTCAATTCATTAAGAGTAGCCCACAAAAATAATCTGCCTTCATAATAGCATATAGGTTCTGACACTGCCAAGGCAGCGCGCCGGAGCAAGAACTATAAGTGCCTCGCACAGCAAGTTGAGTCAACACTGGCATGGACAGACCAGTCCGCTAGCGTTGTGCTGGCATTGAACCTGCATGCGCGCTCTTGCTTATAGGAACATGAATGGAGCGAAAAGCCAATAGCAAAATTATTCACTTTCACGTATGACAAATGTTCTATGCCGCTGCACACGTTCTCGGCGTGAAAAAATTGTTCTGTTTTTTTTTGCTGAACAATCCCACATTCGAAGCGATGGAAACACTCAAAAATTGTTTTTTAGGATATTGCCACGCCGCACATGAAGTTATGCTTTGACATAGCAATTCAATAGAGTCTGCGAGCATGACTCAGCTTGGTGTTCGAGTAGCTCACTCCTAAGATTTAGGGGCACGTCAGAGTAGACATAAATACAGATTTGTGGTGTAGGGCCGCCTCACGATGGACTTCTGGCACATTAGTATTATGCATTGCAGCGCTATTGCCAGTTGGTGACAGGAATCACGCTATCCAAACGTAATTGAAAAATACAAATGAAATTAACTCGTCTCGAGTTCCAAATCAGAGTGAATGAGTCCAGTTATCCAGACACTGCCGAGGCGCATACCTTCACCGGATGCTGAAGCAACAGGAGCTTGCCCTGGCCACCAGTGTGAGAGCAGAGAGGTAATGAAGCCTATGAAGCATCAGCAGGGGAATCGAGTGAGGCATTAGATCGGACGGAGCAACGATCTAAAGAAGACATGTATTTTATGTTAATCTCGATTTATAAAACAATTTTTCGCCCTAACATGACGCAGAGGACATCTTAACCAAGCCTCTATACGGACAAGTAGAAGAATGACACTGTGGGTTGCAAGCGCAGGCGAAGAGCAATGAGACCGTGAGCGAGGAGTTCCAAACAAAGACTGAACTTTTTTATTTGCTCAGGAGACACGGGGAAGCGCGTGCACCAACAGACTTGCCTTTCAGGTGCACAACATGGTGTTCAAGAGTGGCGCTATACACTAGCCATTTAAACGTGCGCCAGTTATAGCGTCACGGCGGATGCAGTTCACAACATCACTCCCTCCCCAGTGAGCTGCCGAAAGTTACAGGTCCAGTGCAACGGGAGCAGTGGTTCGCGCCCCACTGCGTTTGCGCTGCACTCTTTTCGGGGGGAAATCGCAGTTGGTTCTTTCGTTGCTCTGACAAGAGTTGAGACAGCCGCGGGACCTTCAGAGTTCTCCATATGAGCCGGTTTCACGCGGTCCGTAGAGACTACCTCACGTCGACTACGAATGTCCAGAGTAAATTGCTTGTTTGTACGATGGAGGACATTGAAAGGGCCGTCGTACGCTGGTTGAAGAGGTCGCTGCACTGCGTCATGCCGCGCAAACACATGGGAGCAGGACAGCTCTTAGTGCATGTGGACGGGTCCCGGCGCTGGCTGACGCGGTGGTGTGGCACGAAGCTTGCCCATGATGTCACGCAGCCGGCTGGCATAGTCGCCAGTACCTACAGGGCTTTCATCTCCACAGCGTGTAAAAATTTCGCCAGGCAATCGCAGTGTTGTTCCATACACCAGGTCGGCGGCGCTGTAGCAAATGTCGGCTTTCAGCGTTGTACGAAAAGGACGAGCGGTAGTGCTTCGGTCTAACTGTGCCCTTCCGTCGCCATGAGAGCCGCTTTCAACTGGCGGTGGAAGCGCTCCACCGTTGCTTTGAGGATGGTAGGCAGTAGTTCGGATGCAAGATGTTCCGATCAGCCGTGTTATGCTGGCGAAAAGAGCTGACTCGAACTGCCTGCCGCGGTTAGTCGTAACTGTGGACAGCGCACCGAAGCGAGCCACCCAGTGGTACAGAAAAGCATGGGCAATTGTGTCAGCGGTGATGTCTGCGATAGGCACAGCTTCAACCCATCGTGTAAATCTGTCCACGCAAGTGAGTAAATACGACTGACCATTACAAAATGGTAGCGGTCCGACAATGTCCAAGTGCACATGCTCAAATCATGCGTCTGGCGCTGGGAACCTCACCAATGGCGTCATGGTGTGGCGTTGGACATTGGAGCGGCAGGCGATGCACTCTCGCGTCCACTGCTGGACGTCTCGATTTATACATGGCCAGATGTACCTTGCCGTCACTAGCTTTTGTGTCGACCGAACACCCGGATGCGCCAGCTTGTGCAGCGACTGGAAGACGGTACAATGAAGGCCAGAAAGAACGAAATGACGAGGGTTGTCCGTTGATACGTCACAGCACACTCGGTCTTTTGAGCCGGACACAGGTAGCCATTTCAACTTCAGCGTGGTTGTTGTTATCAGCAACTGACCGAGTTCATGATCTGCTTGCTGAGCTGCCACCAGGTGAGTCAAATCAGTTCCCTCGGAAAGGCAAAGGGCGTTGACAGGACTTCGTGACAGGGCGTCTGCGACCACATTGTTGACGCTGCTCACATGCCGGATGTCGGTAGTGAACTCGGATATGTAAGACATCTGACGTAGCTCGCGGGCTGCGTGCGTTCCTCCATCCGATGTCGGGAGACTCATGGTGTACGTCAGAGGTTCATGCTCTGTAAGGACAAAGAAATCCACGCCTTCCAGATAGTGACGAAAATACCGGATTGCGGCATAGATGGCAAGCAGCTCTCAGCCGAAAGTGCTGCTGTGCTCTTCTGCAGAGGTCAGTTTTCTCGAGAAGAATGTTGTTGGGCGCCAGATTCCGTTGCTCAGCTGCTGTAGTAGTGCGCCGATGGCTTTGTCTAAGGCATCGACCATGATGCACTGCGGTATGCCTGGTTGCGAATACATGAGCAAATCAGTGTTTGCCAAAGCCTCCTTGACTCGATGGAAAGCGTTGCATGCTTCGTCAGTCCAAGTGAGGGTCCCCGCTGTGCTCTCCGCAGTTTTAAGTACTCTGTGTAGAGGGTGCAAGATAGCCGCGCAATAAGGTACAAAACGGCGAAAGAAGTTCACCAGTCCAAGGAACTCGCGGAGCTGCGGCTTAGTGTTAGGTTTTGGAAATTCTCACACAGCTTTTACCTTTTCTGGGTGGGGGCAACTTCCGGCACTCGATATGGTATGGCCCAGGAAGATGAGCTCGAGCACACCAAGCTGGCATTTTGCTGCATTGACGACAATGCCATGTGCAGAGAGACGCCGAACAACGGTTGGCAGGTGTTCCTCGTGTTCAGATGGAGTGGCGCTAGCGATAAGCTGATCATCCAGGTAAACGTGGCAAAAATCTAGACCGTGTAAGACACCGTCCATAAACCGCTGAAATGTCGGTCCAGTGTTGCGAAGTCCGAATGGCAGTCGAAGAAATTCAAATAGGCCGAAAGGTATTGCTACTGCGGTCTTCGGGACGTCCTTTGGTGCCACTGGCATCTGATGGTATGCCTTCACGAGGTCCACCTTAGAAAATAATATAGCACCGTGCAAGTTCGTTGTAATATCATGAATGTGTGGCACAGGGTAGCGGTTCGGCGCTGTTGCTCGATTGAGTGCCCAGTAATCGCCACATGGTCGCCAGTCATCTGATGCCGGTTTTGGTACCATGTGAAGCGGAGACGCCCAAGGGCTTGACGAGGGCCGAATGATACTAAGCTCGAACATATGATCGAACGTTTGGCGTGCCAAACGGAGCTTCTCAGGGGACATGCAACACAGTCTGGCATGGACGGGAGGACCAGTCGTTATATGATGGAGCACGTCATGCTGAGTCGCAGTTTCCGCCTTTGCTTGGTGCATAAGTTCTGGAAACTCATTCAGTATTGCCACAAAGCGAGATATTCTGGCTGGTCCGACCAAGCTAGGGCTTAACGGAGGGTGTCTTGAGGGCTTGCCTTGAACTGTTGCTTGCGACACAGGATCATATAGGCGTCGGTTGCGCACGTCTACCAAAAGACCAATGTGACGGAGGAAATCGGTGCCAAGGATTGCAAATTTCACATCAGCAAGTATAAAACTCCAACGAAATGTTCTTTTTAGGTCTAGGTTGACAGACAGCGACCAATGTGTTGTTGACTGCTTGTAATGGAGATGAGCTCGGGCGCTTACGGTCAGCTGGAGACGTAGGGATAATGCTCACCTCTGCGCTTGTGTCCACAGGGAAACGGACACCACAACTACGTTCGGTGATGAAGAACACTGAGGGGCGACTTTCCGTCAATATTGCAGCATTTGTCGCCCTCAGTGCTGGCCTCTGACGTTTCCCGGATAGTCGCAGAGTGCAACGCATTTGCGCGCAGCATTGCTCTGTTTCCTGTGGTACCAGCACCAACGGAGTCGCGGCTGCTGTGGCAGTGCACTGTGCGGCTGCAAAGGGCGCCAGATGTGTGCCTGCAAAGCTGCCACTGTTTCGGTAAGGCACGCGATCTCCTCGCGAAGCTTGAGGAATTTGTTGGAATAGGGGGCAGAAGCACCCTCCACTTGCGCGTTAGCAACGGAGGCGGAGGGGTTTGCCGCTGCCATGATGGTGTCAGCGATGGCGGCCGTCTTGCCGAGATCCTTTTCAGCCACCGTAGCAAGCGGCACCTGCACTTTCCTGCGGACATGCTGAAGAAATATCTCGCGCAGCAGCGTGCTGTCAAGATCTATAACGCTTCCCATAAGACGCTGCATGTGGCGCAGTAGTTGAGATGGTGTGCGGTCGCCAAGGTCGGTGTCGTTCAAGAGCTGCCGTAACCGTTCGGGTTCGGATAGTGTGAGGCGTCAAATAAGTGTCACCTGCAAAGTTTGTAGTTGTTCTCCGTAGGTGGGGCAAGGTGCAAATTGCGGACCTCGTTGACTGTTGCTGGTGGCAAGCTACTCACAATGTGATGGTATCGCGTGAGGTCGGCTGTGATGCGCCGGGCGGCGAATTGCGCCTCGACTTCAATAAACCAGCACTCGGGGTCAGTGGCCAAAAGGGCCGAGCTTCAATTCGACTGCAGGCACGGTAGGCGCGTCTGTGTCGCTGTGCGTGTTCATGTTGGGTAACCACTGTTGGTTGCTAGCGCGGGAAAAGAGCAATGAAACCGTGAGCGATGAGCTTCAAAGACAACTTGTTTATTCTCTCACGAGACATGGGGAGGCGTGTGCACCAACAGACTTGCCTTTCAGGTGCATAAGATGGTGTTCAAGAGTGGCGCTATAATCTAGCCATTTAAACGCCCGCCAGTTATAGCGGCACGCGTATGACTACAACACAAATGACCAGCAATGTCATTAGGAATGTGAACATGCGAGCACCGAAAACAAAGTAGCCGTTGCTTTGATGACTGACGACTTAACAAGAACCACAACGCAGTATTGAAAGTATAAGCGTCAGCTCCCATCTTTCAAAGAGATTCATTCTTTCATTGAACACGTCAATACCATGCTGTGCCCCGACTGTTTTCAAAGCTGTGAACTGCGCTGTCTGACAGGGTGCCTATTCGCCATCCGTCTCCTAGTTGCGCTTCTGCTGCGACATGTGTCGCGATGCTTGCCGGCAAGCTCCACTGTCAGGACCGTATACTAGATTGAGAAGTTACCTTGAGTTTGCAATTATTATTAGCAATTGGGGGCACACTTAGCTATAACGTTCATGTTTAATGCACTAGTGAATATTTACCCTAGGTACCTTTACAACAAATCAAGTGTCTGTGCTGTGCATTTAGGTGAAAACTTTCTATTTTTTAAAAACTGATTCTGAACAGTATCCACAACTGTCCAGAGGGTCACTTCCTTTGGCCTCCTCAGCCGTTCTTGACTTCCAAGCTGAAGTAACCTGTATCAAGCTGAGCCATGATTCTTTTAACCAGATGATTAAAATGGACAATTAACTCAGAAAAAGCATAGGGTAAATTAATTGTGATTATTTGGAATTTATAAATAATATGAAAAAAAATGAAAGTGGACGAAAAGACAACTTCATGTAGGTGGGAGCTGAATCCATATCTTTAGGCATGTGGTGCTTTACCATTTCAGCTACTGTGGCCCTCACCCTCCCATCCACTTTAAGTATTTGTGTGTGTGTAGAATAGCAGCCCTGGGAGTTAGCCAGTACTACTCACAGTCATGGCAGTAGACGTAGAAGATTCTTTTAACTGCAGGTGTCATGTAATACATGAGCAGTCAACCACTCGAGGGCCCTGACTTCGGCTGCCTTGATGCCCTAAAATAGCATACGATGGTTTATTGCCAATTTGCCTTATTGGGGATAATGATGTGATTTCATCAAATGAACAGGCATTTAAAAGCCAGCTTCACTTAATTTTTCGTGCATGCTGTGACCGAATCCATTCTTTGAAAGGTGAAGAGCAGCTTGACTAGGACTCACCAATCAGATGTAAAAGGAACAGACATTACTAGACCTGAATTTGTGCCATATGTGCACAGAATTAGCCACAAATTGAAGAACTTGGTTGCTAGATATGGCATCCCAGTCGTTTCTCCCACACCTAACAGATTAGCCTCATTTAGTCTTTGTACCACGAGTACTAAGAGACAAGGATGAATGAAGAACCAAACCAAGCACTTTGTGTGTTGTGCTGTGGGGGTTACCTGCGTGATACCTTTCAGCTGTGGCAAGTCCTATGTGTGTCAGAGGGACTAGTGTTTGAAAGGCGATACAGTGTAGACCGCTTATAACGTAGGTCGCCGGAGTCGTGAATATCTGCACTATAACCAAAACAACAATTTTCAAGCCCTGCACGTATGCAAAACGTGTGGACCAAGCAGCCGCGCGTATCTGAGAATCGAAGCGTGCGACTGGGATGGGAGTTTACATCCGTTTTAATTTACGAACGTTGAAAGATTAATGTCCAAGAACCCTAGAACTTCGCATGAAGCAGACAAAGTAATACTTAAAAAAACAATGTCCCAGTTTCGCCCGAAAGGCGAAGCATCAATTGCGATAGAAAATTAGTAGAGAGTTATAAGGAGTAGGGATAGTAGTTTTATCGGCTGCATAAACTTGACACATTCGCTTACTAACTGAATTAACAAGCGTGGTGTCAACGCGCACAAGCAAACATGAATAGACTTGATGACCGCACACAACCACTGTCAAAACGCGGGCGTGGGGAAACGCGGCCGCCTAAGCGCCGCATCGAGCGACGGTTTGTGCGGTCTGTCGCTTCAGCGGAAACTGAGCGGCGTAAGCACAGCGCATACAAAGGTCACAGCCGTGTGGAGATCGCTTTCAAGATATGGTGCGCGCGACAACACCGACAGCCGGCACAGGCGCGAACGCATTTGTTGGCAGAGTAGAAGCCGCCTCCCTCCCTCTCGCGCTGCCTTCCCGCTTTGCGCCTTTTGCGTGGAAGATTGCGTCGCCAGTTCCTCTTGCGCCCGATTGCAAGATACGCATTTGGTGCCGTGAAATGGATTTTCCTTCCTCCATGTGCCGCAGCACAGCGTCGCCCCCCCTCCTTCCCTCTCATACGCTCACGGTCTTTCGCGCGATGGCAGTCGTGTTTGCTCTCCGCTGTGCGTTCGCTCTCCGTGAAGGCGCGCGTCCCCCGCCCGCTTTCACTCGAACACACGGCGCACGTCGACGATTTTATTGCCTTTGGAGGAGGAGGAGCATGAGACGTGGAGTCTCATGCTCCTTCTCCGCATCGCCCTCGTTGATCTCCTCTCCGATCGGTGGGCCCACCGTGTTGAGAAGCGTGCTCGCTACTGCCCTTGTCGGCGAGATTTTCCCGCGGAAGCCACATTATAACCGGTATTTTGTCTCAAGCTGCTGCACTGTAAGCGGTATGCGTGTACATGGAGTACTATGGGAAAATTAACGGGAGTCTGAAAAGACCGTACTATATCCGGCCCTGCACTATAAGCGGTTATGTTATAAGTGGTCTATACTGTATTAGGGGAGCACTCAAACAAATCAAATTAATTTGCTGGTGCGGGTCTTAGCACACTTTGCAAGGCCTGCTAATGTGAACTGTGCTTCTTGTGTGTTATGATCTTGGGCAGTGCGTGAGCTCATGGAGCCATATTTTATCAGAAAGATACTACACGTGTTAGTAATACTTCAATTACCTTATATTTCACAGAGGTGCACTTGTTTGAGGCCAACTTGTAGCATTGATAGGTAAACCAGCACTGTCACAATATGAGTGCTGTGCATGTGCACAAAATTTGCTCCCTATGTTCTGTCCTTTGAAGCAACAAATCAATTGGTAGTTGACACTTTGTATGTGTCCTTTCTTTGTATGTTTGTCTTTGTGCCCAAAAACAATGTGTACCATTTCAGATATTGTGAGCAGTAGGGTACGGTGCCCCTTTCCATGCTAGTCAAAAGAAGTGAGAAGAATAAGGGGATCCATCGAGCTCAATTCTTTATTAGTTACAACCGCATGAAAAAAAATGGACAACGAAGCCAGAGAGCATAGGAGAAAATAATTGTGTGTAATTGTAATGTATAAATAATAAGGAAATAACTGCCACAGCTTGGAGCCGGACCCACATCTTCCACATTATGCGTACATTATGCGTGTCTCCCCATTAAGGGAAGACATGGGTCTGGGAGGCCTAAAATTTCTGAAAAATCGATTTTATGAAGTATTTTTTTCATAATAAGGTCCAAAGAAACTGTTCCCTAAAATACTATAGCGATGTAATGCGCATTTGTCGAGTTATTTGGTCTCAGTCAGTTTTATGGCTATTTTCGCTCGCGAAACCACCTAAAAACGATTGTATTCAACGCCGCAGCGCCTGAGAACCACGTCAAGTAGCGCGGCCATGACAGTGATTTTTGCAAGTCATCCTTTATTCACCAAACTTAAACCGCGACTCAGCACTTTTTTTGCTGAGTCGCTCACTTGCACCCTCAAATCTCACATATATTATTTTGCAAGTCACTCCCCCACTCCCTAACCCCTTGATTCACTCATAACTCACACTTGATTCATTCTTTTGATTCACCCTATCACTGCTTGGTTCACCTTCATTCATTCTGTCATCTCGGTTTTACTTCCATCACACTTGGTTTGCTCTATTACTCCAAATTTCCAATTTTCATCACTCTTGATTCCCCCTATCACCACTTGAGTCATCTTCATTCACTCTGAATTCACTCTCATTTACTCTTCATTATCTTAGCCCACTCTATCTCATCGTGGCCTTTCCTTTGACTCCTATCACCCAACTAAACCCCTTTAATTCACCCCTCTGTATACCCCTTATCACTTCAGTTCACTTGCTTAATCATTCTTCTAGCCTTAATCGCGGTTTTGTGCGCATTATCGCCTCTTACCCTAAGAGGACCATTTCGTGTCGATGACATGGTTTTGAAACTGCCTTGAAACGGAGACCTCATCATGAGACATATAAGGCTTTCGTCTTAACTCTTGTACGCTATCCCACTGCATCGAGGCTGTCAAAGTCAGGGCCGTCTACCATTTGCCTTCTCCTAAGCTCAGGTATTGGCAAATCATTTCTGTGGAAGCCCGCAAGGTGAAGGAGCTTTCACAAAAGGAATATTGTCATCGACCTGACTTTAGCAGAATGTCCCAGGTTCGATCCCCAGACCAGGAGAAATTTTTTTTTCTACTACGAAGCTTTCTTTCCGAGAAACCCATATGGATTTCTAAAGAACTGCTTTTAGCTGAGAAACCCATGAAGCCATAGGTACATACGATTGTGTAACACACAGTCACTGAGGACTTCACAATCTATGCTTTTCTTGCATATGCTCGTCCAGTACATGTGTAGAACCAAAGCATCAGCATGTAAGCTGACGTCGAATCATGCCATCAGTGTCACACGATAGTGGTCACTGCAGTCTTGTTGCTGTCGTTACACACATAGTTGTTCATTGTACAATGTACGCCTGGTAACGCTTCACGTTAACCATAACAATGCTGGGTAGCCACTTACCAGCAAAATGTTTCCCGTAACATTGATTCCCGCAATGCATGGGAACTGCTGCATTTTGATTTCCAACTGGTATAATTGTTTAGCCTTTATGCTTAAATACACATTCACAAGGCTTCATGGTAAATTACTTGACTGCAATAAGGAGTTGCATGCTAATGCAATGTTTTGTGACTTGTGACGGAAGCATTATGAGCAGAGACATATGTACAAAGAAGTATTAAACGTGTTTAATGCTTGAACATCTCTGAATTGCATGAGCTAATAAATACCCCCATCACGCAAGTCCTTCCGCTAAGTCTACCTGGCAGGAGTCCTTTGTCCTGCAAATGTTCATGTTTTTCCTGTCCATTGTACAGCTGCATGAGAGAGCCCCCGCTGCGTCTACTTGATGAGACACCGACACCTAGACAGTAAGGCTATGTCCACAATGTGTGCCTGTAATGTGATAGCATTGTTATGATTATCAGCATGCAGGATTGGCTCTCATTACAAACCACATTTAAACTCTTGTGCGGAACCCGAACCCTTCCGTAAACAGTACATAGCTAAATTGGAGAGCGTACAAAGAAAAGCGATTAGATTTATTTTTAATAAGTATCGCCGTCTTGACTCCCCTACAGAAGTAATAAGGCAAGCTGAACTTCCCACTATACAAAATTGAGCCCGAGTACTTCGTCTTAAGTTTCTTTTCCTTCTTCTTAATGACAGTATGAAAATCAATGCGCGTGACTACTTACTACAGACAGATACACGTAGTTCTCGGACAGAACACATCAAGCACTTAACAGAATACAGATTTTACAACGACATATTCAAGTAGTCATTTTTTCCACATGCAATCCGTGAATGGAACATGTTGCCTGATGACGTCACCTGCACATCACTCGAAACTTTTATCGCCAAGTTATCAAACAATGATTTGTAGCGACCACCTGCATGTAGGTGCGCTGTGTCGTACAATGGCATTCCGAGTCACTTCGCAGTGTCTTGTTTTCTGCCCTCATATATATATATATATATATATATATATATATATATATATATATATACAGGGTGTTTCAGCGAACACTTTCAAAAATCCTTAAAGGTTGCCTGTGGCAGATAGCACAATTATAGTTCAAGAGCTGGTCTACTCGAAGAGGGGGACATTACTTGCACAAGAAATTGAAATGCCTAATCGACTAATTAACGAAAAATCACTCATTCAGTTTTTAACTAAATACCTGATGGCCCATATTGCAATTTACAAATTGTAGCCGTGGAGTTCGCAAGGCGGATTCACTTGGAATGAATTCTTGGGATGACAGCAGTTTCGAGATATTAATTCACGAACTTTGCGGATAAATGCATTGGCGTTCCAGTTAGTTCCTTACAAAAACGTCGCTTTATGCATTGAAGCACAAAGTTAACTGGAACGCCAATGCATTTCTCCGCAAAGTTCGGGAATGAATATCTCTAAACTGGTGTCATCCTGAGAAATAATTCCAAGTGAATCCGCTTTGCGAACTCCACGGCTACAATTTGTTAGTTGCAATGTGGGCCATCAGGTAATTAGTTAAAAACTTAATTAGTGAATTTTTGTTGATTAGTCGATTATGCATTTAAATTTCTTGTGCAAGTAATGTCCGCCTCTTCGAGTAGACCAGCTTATGAACTAGAATTGAGCTATCTGCCACAGGCAACCTTAAATAAATTTTGAAAGTGTTCGCTGAAACACCCTGTATATTGCTGCTTATGACTCCCCCAGTACCTGCCGAGTCTTGTCTCTTGCGCAGTGAACATCCAATATATTTACATTTTCTTTCTTTGTTCTTCTTTTGTGTGCTAAACCTTCCAACATGGCGTTTACCACTTTCCCCCCTCCTTTTATAGCATTTGTATAAGGAATATAGTGTGCATATGTACTGCCTTGTTCACCTAAACTTATCTATGTCCGCGCCTACTTGAACTGTATTCTCTTGGATATGTATCCTGCCCCTTTCCTGCAACAGCCTCAAATGTGAGGCTAGCAGTATGTTCAAACAAAAAATAAAAAAATCACATACTTTCTGATTAGCTTACGATGCCCATTTCTCATTCTATAAAGCTTCATCAGTATTTTTTCTTGTAGGTTTTATCTTCAACATTAGGTACACCAGGTCTTTCAACTCATGGTTAAAATATGTTTACACAAGAAGTAAAGTTTGTGCTAGTTAGTGCTGACTCGGCCAAATTTCAGATTTTAATGTTGTATGTATTCTTGCTTTTTGTTCTACTTGGCACTTTAGATACCCCAGTGGACATTTACACACAAATCCATGCAACTATGTGTAATACAGATTTTAAACCTTAAAATGCAATAAAATACTACTGTTGAAGACAGGAAACATTAAAATTTGGTAAAGTTGGCTTTGGGCAAGGCTCCAAGAAGTGTTGCATAGTTCTGTTTCCTAAAGTCAGTTTCTCCATGTTACAGTCGTGTTACACGGTGAAGCATATGAAAAGTGAAAAGGGGCCTTTGTCACAGGACGTGTGTGTTCCTTACACGCGCACACCTGCCGTCTCCTGTCACATTACGAATACCGAGACATGTAATAACTGTTCTGGCAGCATTTAAGTTCCATGTTCTGGGGGTGAAAAGTGCGGCCCTAGCTGTAAGAAAGTAATATTTTGTTTATCAAGCTGAAGTTCATGCTGTTCATGTTTTTTGATGTGTTAAATATTTGTAGAATATTAGCTACATCCTTGCAAGGTGGTCGAAACAAAGGCTCAAATCGCCACTGCCACGTCCGAAGTAGCTCAGAACGCCTGCTATTACACTTAATAGGTGTCCTGGTGCTTTTACTGGCAGGTGACGGTGTGTGTGTGCGTGTATAATTAAGGAACAACTATTATATGTCCTCTGACCCTTTACACTCTTAAAATGCCTCACAGTTTACCACAACTGTATTGCAGCGAAGCGGACTTTAGGAAACCAAATTATGCAATGCTTTTTGGACGCTTACCTGAATTCAGTCTAGAGGCACTATGAAAGGCATGCTGCTCTATGTTCGCCGCAAGAATAAGCTGCCTCACAGCAAAACAAATGTTTGTGGTATTTATTCGCAAAATATTCATGTAACGTCAGCCAAAATTTCACCTGCCGTTTTACTTGTGGCACTGCTGCCAGTAAGTCCAAATAACTGAGCAGGTTTGGATAGTCCAGCTCTAAAAAATGCCCAATGACTATATTTGCATTTGTTTGAGATCAGTTTTGCCCTTAATAGGATGCAATGAAAAAATTGTAAAATATTTGGTGTCAATGCAACAATCGTAAGCAACCGCTATAAATCTGACCTTTTGTAATAAAATTGCAAAATTCGGCAGGTATGTATTGCCACGGGGATGAGAGCAGCAAAAAGGGATAGGGAAATTATGTTTACAAGATATATACAGAGAGAGACGGCGGCAGGCAGGATGGCAGAACAACAACACGAGCGCTGCCCAGATCGTCGTCTTCACCGTCTTTCTGGCGCATTCTTCGATGCTCGTCATAGCGCGGAACAGTATTATGACGTCAAAGCGGAAAGCATTAATTTTGTAATGAAAAACAGTCATGTATGTATTTACTTTTTCACCTTTTGTGCTTGTCCTTTTATTGGTCTACATTGTGCAACAAGTAAAATAAAGAATTGAATAATAACTGAAAACAAAGAAAATCCTAGCCTGTTAACATACACCTACTCAGTACACTATCGATACATCCTGATTTACTTGTACGAATACATAAGCGTGCTCATCTGTCAAGTCAGTCACAGAAGCAGTTAACTAAAACTTCAGTTCTTGAGCTGCAACATATACAACCATGCTTACACAGGAAACAGCTTTTAGCAGGCCAATTGTTGGCACATACATCGGAGATAGTATTATACATCAAGCATGGAGCTGACCACAATGCCCTCAAACTCTTTCCAACATACATCTACTGTCTAGCATCCTGGGCCAACCTTCTGGCTATGCTTTGAAGTTGCTGTCAGGTTTTGAACCAAGTGCAATCACTTGCTTTGTTATCTCCTCCTCGTCTTGTCACTTTGCCTTTCATTTATGTTTGTCATATTTACCGAAATATTTGATGATTTTTCATTCGTGTGTTGTTTGGACAAAATCAATTTTATAGAAGCTAGAAGACAAGAGTACAAAAGTCGCGAAGCGATTTTTATAACCCAATTTTTCTAACCCTTTGATTATGCGTACCTTCCCGCACTGCTGCAACATCAGCTGATAGAACCAATATATATGGCAACTTAGTTCTTGACGAAAGTTACGTGAATATTTCATTAATAAACGTCAACATTTCTGCCTCTCTACGACACAGACCCATTGCGGCTGCGACAATATTGGGCTGCATGGCTGTTCACAGCACCATTACAGAGCAAAATCTGCAAGTCTTACTTAATAAACAGTGAGCATATTCAGTAATCGAATAGTGTATAGTATTTTCACTAAATTTAAGTATTTTTTAGCTTCCACTGTCGTGTTTTCTTAAGTTAAAGGTTGGCAGGCCTAAAAATCTCAACAGACCATCTAACCATGTGGAGTGATTTTCTAACCAAGTACATGTTCACTGATTTTATCTGCTTTTCACATGGTTACCCATAATGAGTAGCTGTGATGCAGGTTCTTTATACTTGGAATGGGTTACTTAAGTAAAACCTCAGAGACCTAAACCAACATAAAGCCATTTAAATACATGGAACAAAACATTTAATACACACATAGAAGGGAAAGTAAATAGTATAGACTTAAGAAGCTGAGAGCAAGATGGCATCTTTATGTGACGTAAATTAACAGCAGACTACAACAAATAAAGTAGTAGTACAAGACAAAGCAAATTACAAAAACATGGTTCAGACAAAGAAAGTAGTTCACCGTTGCATGACTGGCAAGGTGAGATGAGGAAAGCAGCAATGTGCTCAACCCAGCAGCTACAGGCTTGACCGAAGGGTCCAAGACATCACAAATGTAACGTCCACACTTGGCCAAAGAAACGGGGGCCATATCGCGAACCTTGAACAGGAACACCAGGAAGAGGGTTCCCTGCCAGGCAGCTGTCTGCAAGTTCAGACCCAAAGCTTGTAAGCTTGTGTTCTGGCCACAGAAACGGGTGCTCACAGACCTTGTGTTAGAACTCCGTGGCCTGGTAAAGTTGCAAAGTGTACTCTAGTAGCTATGTGTTGGCTAGGCCTTGACTGGTTGCCATGGTTCAGTGAAGTCTCGGCAGCTTGGTTCCAAAAACTGACGAAATGTCTTCAGCACATTCCGCTGGGCGACCTTTCTTCCTACGTGGCTTTCCTCCATGTTCCAACTATCCCCTTAATCTTTTTCGGGACTTCGTGGCCCCCAGCGATCAGTCTCTTCTAAGTTCAATGGTCCACAGTGATAGGTCGCTTACTTAAAAGGTACATAATAGCTAGGTGCCTTAATTTTCCTGTTTTCTTGTCTTGTATGCCCTTGTGCCTGTTGCAAAAGAAGGTAATATTTCTCGCCTATCATCAAGGTCCTCATTGGAGTTTCATTAAAGGAGGAAGATGGGGTAGCCATAGCATGTGTCTGTGTTCCTTACATTTGGTACCGTAATACCCAGGACTCCTACTGCAGCTGCAGGCGTCATCTTCAGGTTCGTGAGGCGGGAGCACCTTCTGCTTGCTTCAGCTCCTGTCTGACCTTGCCCTTCAGCATGACGAGCTCGCAAGGCTGGGATGTCCCCGCAGATGAATGACACAACCTGTCGGCCCAGCCCTAGGAGGAGCCGATGGCATGCCTATTGATGTGAAGGACAACTGCAATGGCAACTTCGAAGCTTGCAAGGCTTGGACGATGAATTCCTTTATTGACATCCATCCTGTTGGCTTAGCCGTCAAAGTGAACAGCACATATAATGCAGACGTATCTTGCCATCACAATGATGACTGCTCCATAGTTCGCAAGGCAGGGATAGTGAGTCTCATCCGAAGACATTGTGTAGGCCTAGCCCTTGAAAGCACCATCTGTGTGCCTGCCGATATTCTAGGCCTTCAGCCTGACGGCCACTCCAAGGTTTGTAAGGTTGGAACGCTGCGCTGAGGTGTTCCCATCTGAATTTCGGAAGCTTTGCCCTTCGAGCAGCCAGTGCTGTCACAGCAGTATTAAAGATAGAGGAACCATGACGATTACTGATTTTTACAAATGAACTATGTAGCATCCTTGACTGTGGACTCACGGGTGCCCTAGGGACAGAAAAGACTGAAATGCAGGACATTGAGCAGCTGAGAGTTATGCGAATGTTCTTGCATGCTGATATCAAAGAAGTCGCGAAGAAAAGTGATAAAGAACTTTCATCTACTTCACTAATTATTGGGAAGTTTAACAGAGTTTGCTTACATATGGAATTGATGCGACAGGAGTTGAACAAACTAGACCACCAGATTCATAACACTATTTATTTAGTCAACTAGAGTGACGTAGAGGCTTGTGAATACCTTGAATTGGAAATCTGCTGCCCTTAAGCGAAGCTTGAGGTTCGATTGGCCAAATTAGACAAGAAACGACTGTATATATGTGCTATGCCAACAGGGACTTTAATAAGTAGGTCACTGAGCTGGGTTGATTCACATGATGAGTGGATGCCCATTGATAACAACGAAGCTAAGAAACTCAGTCAAAAAAAAAACGCTGCAAGAAATTCTTACTTGAGTAGTGATATTGTCACAGCAAACAGATGCATGGCAGAGGCAACAGTCCTAGCGCCAAAACCCCGAAATCCAGAGACAAATCTGAATAATTGTGCTACAAGAGCCCTTTTACAATGCGAAATTCTGTTCTCTGTCAGTTGGTCTGCTGTGCTGTGTCGGTAAGTGGGTGCTGTCTCTACCCTGAAGACACCCACAGCTGTCCTTTAACTGGGACTGATGATCCATCTATCGGACACCACTGCTGAAGAGGTGTTACACATGTGTCACGAAGACAAAAATAGCGAAACGAAGGTGGAAAAAATGAAGTTTGCGGAAAAACGAGACAAGGATTGTTTGAGATGAGGTGCAGAATTCAGGATCAGCCACCAGAAGCAAAAGGATAAAGTCAGAGAGTTTGTATTTTAGTGTGCGATCAAACGGACACACATCATACCGAATGCGCCAAGAAGGGCACAAGGATGAAGCGAAGCCACCTGGCAGCTTGGGAAGACAGAATCATGCACTCGAATGCAGAAATATTGCGGGAAATAACTCAAACCACCTGAATGCAACTCAAGTCAACTCCCCCTCCTAATCGCCTTATCACCCTCCTTGGGGTCCCTGCACACAGCGAACACCCAGGCAACATGGCCGCTCACACCCAGGCCCGAGCACTCCTCAACCAGGCTGAGAGCCACCCGCCTTCGTCTCGCAGTGCCAGCGATCGACTCCTCACCTACCATGACCTCACCCTGTTTTACAGAAATTGCCGCCTAATCTGCCCCCCACCGCATAAATCTCTTCCCAGAAGTGACCAGGCTTTGTGGCGCAGACTTCAAACGGCCACAGTTACGACCCGTTTCCTTCTGTCCATTATTATCCACGGTGAAACCTCTCCTCACTGCCACTTGTGTCCTAGCACCAGAGCCGACTTTGACCACATCTTTCTAAATTGCCCGAACAAGCCCAAGCCCCCGTGGCGAGGGTCTGAACACCAGGAGCGATGGGAGGCTGCTCTGCGCAGCTCGCTACCGGAGTTACAGCTTCGGACACTGGGCTGGGCCAGAGGGGTCACCGAAGCACAAATGTGCCTGGCCATCTAGAGCGGCCCGAGGGCCCATCGTCATCCTGCTTCCTTTTCTCCCCTCCCATCCCCTCACATGATTCTCTCGCGAATCAATAAAGTTCACCCACCCCTGAATGCAAGAAAAGAGTGAAAATTGTATTTTGTGCCAAAAAAGACGGATTTCTTTTTAACACAAGGTTAAAATAAAACTTCCTAACCGCACATTACTCAAACCGTTATAAACAGCTTCAAAATTGCATAACTGTGCAATCTCGACCTTAAAGCCTGAAATAAGTGGAACAAAATTTGTTCCTTGTGAGCAAATAGGGATGTGTGGCTTGGATAAGCTGAACGTGTGCAGTTTTGGCTTTGCAAAAAGGTTGTTAATTAGTTAAACTTCCATAGCGGTGTCCCAACAATGGGGAAAAATTTTTAGTGCAGTAGTGTGATAGGTAATGTGGGCAGAAGTGCAGTGTATAAACGGGGTGTATTTTGGGTTAAAACACCAAGATATAAATTCCACTGGCGTTGCACCGAGTCAAGTTATTTTGACAGAAAGCAATACCCTCCCCTTTTATTTGCTCAGTTTTGTGATACAGTTTGCCAACATGTGCATTGCGGTTGAAATAGTGCATACCTCAGCAAGGCCAGATGGCTGCAGAGTGTATTTTCAGGTGGTTCCATGCGCTTATGTGATAAGTGTCATATAGATAAGGCAGCCATTTATGTCTATGCACCAGCAGGTATTCCTATGTCATGATGGTGTGCAAATTTATTGTTTACAGGTGCCATGTGTTGTGCATAATGTAAAGTACGTCCTTTCATCCATGCTGGACAGCGACAATATTGCTACATGCGTGTGGTATTTGGTTGTTTGAACGAGGCGCGCGGGCGCCATCACTCGAGAAAAGAAGAGGAAGAGCGAGCTGGGCTCGCGCTGTGAATCTAACCAGTCAGCGCTGCAACCGCTGTTGTAAATACAACCTGTAAATAGTTGGTAGTCTTACTGACTCGCCCTCCGCGTAACATTCTGGTGGAGGTGGAACGTTCCCCGTCCTCGCCACGGAGCTACGAAACAGCCGCACCGTCGTCTTCTCAGCCATGGCTTCCGATGAAAACACCTCGTCGCCACCTACACCTGCGGCGCCAGCCACAACGTACGTTATGGTTCCTAGTCTCCGTGATCCTGGGACATTCTCCGCCCAAAATGGCGTTGACGTCGACGACTGGCTCAGCATGTATGAGCGTGCTAGCCGAAGCCACCACTGGGACCCTACCATCATGCTTGCCAATGTGATCGTTTATCTGGACGAGACAGCGTGTGTCTGGTTTCGCACCCATGAGGTTGAGCTATCGAGCTGGGACACTTTCAAAGAGAGGCTTCGCGACCTATTTGGCAACCCGTCAGGTCGCCAACAGGCTGCGAGAAAAGAGCTTGCTACCCGTGTCCAGTCGTCGACAGAATCGTATGTCTCCCACATACAGGAAGTGCTCGCGCTTTCCCGGAAAGTCGACGAGCACATGACCCAGGTTGACAAGGTGGGCCATATCCTAAAAGGCATCGGGGACGACGCCTTCAATTTGCACGTCTATAACGACGTTTCTACTGTCGACGCCATCGTCAAAGAATGCCGCCGCTTCGAGGTATCCAAAAGCCGCCGCGTCGTCCCACAGTTTTCCCGGCTCCCAAACACCCCTGCCACGTCCTCTTGCTCCGCTCTTCCTGCCACACGACCATTGACGCTCTTCACGAACACGAACCTAATTGAAGTAGACGTAAATGGTGTCCCGTTGACGGATTGATTGATACTGGAGCCCAAGTGTCCATATTGAGCGCTAACCTATGTCGTCGCCTCAAAAAAGTTCTTACGCCTGCCGTCACTCGAGCCGTACGCGTCGCCAATGGCGCCACTGTTGCCGTCTGTGGTATGTGCACTGCTCGCGTAGGAATTGCTGGCCGCCAAGTTCCAGTCCTGTTCACCGTGCTGACCAGTTCCCCTCACGACCTAATCTTCGGGCTCTACTTTCTGACGACGCATTATGCGCTCATCGACTGTTCCACCGGTACGCTGTGCCTCGAGTTTCCTCTTCTTTCCGACGTTCGCCCCGAACAACCGAACACCCTATGCACTACAGCGTTTGTTCAGTTAACTCCAAAAGCCCTAACCTTCATCTAATTGGCCTCAACGGCAACCGTGCCTGATGGCAACCGTGCCCGCCCCTATTCGGGATGTCCTCCTGGTGCGCGACATCTCTGTGCCACACTCCGTCGTTACCCTTGCCGCTAATCGGATGTTTCTCCCCGTTATCAATTTTGGCTTGACGAAGCAAGTGCTTCCACCACCGCTATGCCTTGGTCTGAAGGCATAGCGGTGGCCACGCTCCGGTCAGTGACAGACGACCACGTCACTGCTTTTGCAGCCGACGCGTCTCCAGATCCTCCTGATTACCCGCAGGATGCCTTGAACCTCGACGGCCCATTACGTCCCATGGTCGCTCCGGACCTCGCCCCTGACCAAGCAGCCGCCCTATATCGCCTTTTGCTTTCCTACCGCGACATATTTGACACTGACAATCGCCCACTTGGTCAGACGTCCCTTGTTAAGCATCGGATAAACACTGGTGATGCTGTTCCCATTCACCGCCGACCGTATCCTGTGTCCACGGCAGAGCGGCAAGTTATTAGCAGGAAGTAAACAAGATGCTCGCTAAGCGTTAGTTGAGCCCTCGTCGAGTCCTTGGGCGCCGCCGGTCGTGCTCGTCAAAAAGAAAGATGGCACGTGGCGTTTCTGCGTTGATTACCGCCACCTAAACCGAATCACTAAAAAGGACGTTTACCGTTACCACGAATTGACGACGCTCTTGATTGTGTTCACGGTGCCAAATACTTTTCGTCCGTTGACTTTCGATCTGGTTATTGGCAGATTTCCGTCAATGAGCAAGACCAAGAAAAGACCGCTTTCGTCACTCCAGATGGCCTCTACCAAATTAAGGTTATGCCGTTTGGTTTATGCAATGCCCCCGCCACGTTCGAACGGATGACGAACTCTCTGCTTTAAGGTTTCAAATGGTTAACTTGCCTTTGTAACCTCGATGACGTCCTTGTGTTTTCTCCTACATTTGAGACGCACCTTGAGCGCGTCGCAGCTATCCTTGACGTCTTCCGCAAGGCTGGGCTTCAATTAAACTCATCGAAGTGCCACTTCGGGCGCCGACAGACTACAGTGCTCGGCCATCTCGTCGGTGCTTCCGGAGTACAACCCGACCCGGGGAAGGTTCGAGCAGTAACAGCTTTTCCTGTACCTCAGTCTGTCAAAGACGTCCGGAGTTTTGTGGGGCTCGGTTCTTATTTCAGACTGTTCGTGAAAGATTTCACAGCAATCGCTCGACCACTCGCTGAACTTCTTAAGAAAGACGTGCCTTTTACTTGGGGTTCCCCCCAGGCTGCCGCATTTTCACGCCTTATCACGATTCTGACCAATCCACCGATCTTGGCCTACTTTGACCAGTCCGCACCTACAGAGGTCCGAACCGATTCCTGTGGTCATGTGATCGGCGCCGTCTTAGCGCAACCACAACACGGACACGACCGCGTTATAGCCTACGCTAGCCGTCCCCTGACAACTGCAGAGCGCAACTATTCGATTACCGAGCGCGAATCTCTTGCTCTCGTCTGGGCTATTTGAAAGTTCCGCCCATATTTATATGGCAAGCTCTTCTCAGTAATCACAGACCATCATGCGCTGTGTTGGCTTTCGTCACTCAAGGATCCTACTGGCCGGCTAAGTCGTTGGGCTCTCCGACTACAAGAATATCCCTACGCAGTGATGTACAAGTCGGGACGCCAACACCAGGACGCAGATTGCCTCTCTCGCTACCCAGTCGAAGACCCGACCTCTACGTCTGAACCTGACAGCGACGCCTGCGTTCTCTCTGTTTTTCCACTGCTCCATGTCGCCGACGAGCAGCGCCGTGACCCGTCCTTGCGTATCATCATTGACCGCCTGGAATCGTCACTTGCCGACAGCTCCCTTCGCTTATTCACACTTCAAGATGGCGTACTCTACCGCCACAACGTTCACCCCGACGGCCCAGCAGTACTCCTTGTGATCCCTAAACACCTTCGCTCGGCTGTTCTCCACGAACTTCACGACCTCCCCACTGCCGGACACCTCGGTGTGTCACGTACCTACGACCGGATCCCCCGACGCTTCTTTTGGCGAGGGCTTGCTCGCTCCGTTCGAAGATACGCAGCTGCGTGTGAGAAATGCCAGCGACGCAAGACACCATCGACGCTCCCTGCTGGGTACCTTCAACCAATTGACATTCCCGCGGAACCATTCTTTCGGGTTAGTTTAGATTTACTTGGTCCTTTTCTTCTTTCTACCTCTGGGATCAGGTGGATCGCCGTGGCCACAGATTACGCCACGCGCAACGCCATCACCCGAGTGCTACCTACAAGCTGCGCCACAGATGTTGCCGATTTTCCTTCTACGCGACGTTATTTTATAACATGGAGCTACGCGACAACTTCTCACAGACCGTGACCGGACATTCCTGTCAAAAGTTATCGCGGACACCCTGCAGTCCTGTGCCACGAGGCACAAGCTATCCACGTCATACCATCCGCAAACAAATGGCCTCACGGAGCGTCTTAATCGCACTCTCACAGACATGCTCGCGAATTAAGTCTCTTCAGACCACACTGACTGCGACCTCGCTCTACCGTTTGTCACCTTTGCGTATAATTCCTCGCGCCACGACACATCCGGTTATTCCCCATTTTTCCTTCTGTTCGACCGACACCAGCACTGCCCCTCGACACAAACCTCCCTGTCCCGGCAGCACCCACCAGTGAATATGCACTTGATGCCGTCGCCTGCGCTGCCCACGCAAGGGAAATCGCCCGTGACCGCCTTCTGCACTCCCAAGAGAGTCAAAGGCGTTTGTACGTCCGGCGACACCGAGACGGGCACATCCCGCCTGGTTTTTTGGGGCTTCTATGGCCTCCGTCTCGTTACACAGGCCCCTACCGAGTGCTTGGTGCCGTGACCCCCGTCACCTACGAGATAGCCCCTGACGCCTCATTTGCTTCCCAGTCCAGTGATATCGTGCACGTTACACGACTGAAGCAGTATCACCCTCCCAGTGATGACATTTAGACGCTTCGGGACGTCGCTTCTGCCGCCGGGGGATTATGCTACACGCTTGTGGTATTTGGTTGTTTGAACGAGGCGCGCGGGCGTCATCACTCGAGAAAAGAAGAGGAAGAGCGAGCTGGGCTCGCGCTGTGAATCTAACCGGTCAGCGCTGCAACCGCTGTTCATATATAAATACAACGTGTAAATAGTTGGTAGTCTTACTGACTCGTCCTTCGCGTAACAATATTTACCCCTCTAGGTCTTTGTTCAGAGAAGGAAGGCCTACTGGTTGAGTGCCCATGACACAGTCGATGCTGCTTCAAGCTTTAATAACTCCTCTGCCATTTACAGCTATGTAAGCTAACATTTGCACCGAGAAAATGCTACTTAGCTCCCTCAGATTTTCCAAATAAAGTACTTTACCAACAAAACTGTGTCCCGGGGCTATTCCTCTTCCACTTCTCTTTGGAATTTACAACACTTCCTCAGACTATACATGCATATTCAAAGCACCTAATACATTTCAGGCAGGACATCTTCTGCAAAGTTCCTGTTAACGAGGTACTGGCATGATTTTTTGAACCATTCTTTTTTTTTGTGAAAGCTCTAGAAGAAATAATGACAAGCCTCGGAGTGCCGTAAGTAATTTAATATAATAGCTTTTCTGGAGCCGGTTTCCGTTTTGATTTCTAGAAGGACACTGTGTCGTGATGTCATGACACAGTATGTGGTCACATGGGAGCGGGACATTCCAATGTTTGACATGCTCTCAGGGCCTCCAGCTAGCTCGGTCGACTCGTGTGCTGCTACTCGTGAAGGCCAATGTAACAGTATAGCAGGTGACGAATGAGCTGGAGTGAGTGTTGTAACATCGCAATGTGCTGCTACCACGCGACCATATATTGTGTCGTGACATCAGGAGATAGTATCCTCCTGGAAGACGAAACTGGCTCTAGAAAAGCTATTATATTACATTATTTATGGCGTTCTGAGGCTTTGCCCTTCTAAAGATGGGGTGAAGTCAAAGCACACTCTAAAACCAGTTGCACACTTTGGGGTGCATTTTTGCCACACAACAATAATCGTCATCTGTCTTGCTTGCGTTTCCTATCTTGAAAACTCTGCACTTTCCTGTCGAGAACGCTGTGTCACGCTGATAACGCTCTTGTCGTTCGTGACAGAGAAGTGCCGGGCGCACAGCGTTAAAGAAAGAAAAGCCACGCAAGTCAGATGACGATTATTGTTCTGTGGCAAAAATACGCCCCAAAGGGTGCAACTGTTTTTAGAGTGCAGTAAACACAGTGCTGTCTGTCTTCTCTCCACCCATCTTCAGTGCTGTTCGATGCCCTTTTAAACATGCACTAACTAGCCCAGTTCAGCACACTCGTGCAGTATGTGCTACCTAGCGCCTTTTTAACCCCTTCCATGCCACGCTATTACCCCAAATTCTGACCTTTGATGAGGGTGAAATGCAAAAACACCAGTGTACTGCGCATTTGGTGCACATTGAAGAAACTCAGATGGTAAAAATTAACCCGGTGTACCCTACTTTGGTGGGCCTCATATTTATAACCTGGTTTTGGCACGTAAAACCCCAGAAAGTTTTTTTTGATTCTGCCCAAAAGGGTGACCAAAGTATTTTTAGTTGCCAATATGTTTTACCTTCTCGGAAAGAATTTGCTTCTGCTTCCGCTGTCCCATGGATTATGCGTTGCCATCAATCAAAAGCCTGATTAAGCACTGAGACAAATCTTGGCTTATCTATGGCATTGCTAGAAAATGCAAAGTACTGCTTATAAGCTGAGCTCGTCTTTGGCCATTTTTACCAAAAAGCCATGGATGAACTCAGCTCGTTGAAGGCATGGAAAGGGTTAAACACCCCACACAAAGTGTACAAGGATTTCATTTCTTAAGTAAGTAGGAGAACACACGCTGCACGTCTGGTAAGTATTCTTTGTACAATTGAAGGAAAACCAAGTCTACCAATCTTGCTAGAAAGCACCCCTGAAATAATGTATGCCAGCAATTTCAAAACTAGACAGCAAGGACAAAAGTCTAAGAATGCAAGGCATGCAGTGAAAAATCTTGGGTAGCTTTTGCAAAGAAACAATGAATAATTTAGTAGAATATAATAAAAAGCCTTTGGTAGACTAGTTCATTTAATAATTCAACTCGACGCAAAGTCACATGCTTAGACAAAATAAAGAGTTTAGGTCATAGCTTTCAATGAAAGGCAATAATGAAGAAGTCTTAACACAGCCACCTGCATGTTTATCTTTAATGTTTGAAGAAAGATTTTACGGTGCCAGTTGCAGATTAAGAATAATGTACGTAGGACATGCCGACACACCAGGACATGCCCACACATCATTAACAATGGCAAGTGACATTGTTGAAATTTCTGGCTCCTGATCGGACCATCAAACAAATATGAACCAGGCTCTCTCTAGAATGACTGCTTTATCATCAGGTTCATAATGTTACCCTTTTTTATACATCTAAATTTATAAAAAGGAGTTGCAGACTGGCTTAACACAAATCAGGTAGCAATGTCTTCTTGATAAATTTATTAGCTTACCAGCATCAGCACTGGCCTATTAATTTCCCCAATTCTGTTCATGAAGTACTACTTCAAACATATTGTTACGGTGAAGGGAAAAAAGAAGGTCACTCGAACGAGAGTAAGACGAAGACTCTGGCCGTTGCCTGAACGCCATATACTTCGCTTGTAAATATACATTCTTCTACACTCGTGGGCCTGCTTTCTTCCTGCAACATTTTGGTGGAAGGTGCTGGGTACAATCACGGAACTTCGCAGCGGACGTCATCTACCTGCCGCCGCAATGGGAGATCAACCGACACAAGCGGCAACGCCTCAGCAGTCCACGCCAACGGTCATCCTCACTCATCTGCGGGACCCGGGGACATTTTGTGGCACGGACAACGCGGACGTCGAGGACTGGCTTACGATGTACGAACGAGTGTGCGACAACAACAGGTGGGATCCAACAATGATGCTAGCAAACCTGATGTTTTATCTGAAAGGAACTGCGAAGCAATGGTACGATATGCATGAAGCTGACCTAACAAGCTGGGATGTATGCAAAGAAAAAATGCGAGATCTGTTTGGCAGACCTGTCGGTCGTCAGTTGGCAGCAAAGAAAGAACTTGCATGCCACGCTCAGACGTCCACAGAATCCTATGTCTTGTACAGTCAAGTGCAAAATTTTAGAGACCACGGGAGCTGCGGCTAAACTGCATCGCTGCGCCTTCTTACGGCTGTGCGCCTAAGTTCGAGAGTGCGTACTGCGCACGCGCGTCCTTTTTTTACCTGCCAGCCTCCTCGTTTGGGCGCTTAAACCGCGCACGCATCGGAACGCGGGCGAAAGCGCATGGTTCCACTTCTGCAGTCGCCGTGCAATCGACCGAGTGATGATATCATCTTATCATGACGAAAATACTTCATTTCTACTGGGAGCGCTGGGAGTGCGCCACCCTCTGCGCTTTGCTTCAAGACGTTTCGCGGCGCGGAACACATGCTTTGCGTCACTTTTCTAAAATCGAATTACATGATATGGTCCGGAAGCAGCGATGTTTTTGCGCTCTACGATTCCACGGCGACTGCAGAAGTGGCACCTTGAGTTCTCTCCCGCGTTCTGGTGCGCGCGCGGTTGAAGCGACCGAACGAGCAGGCTGGCAGATAAAAAAGGACGCGCGTGCGCAGTACGCGCTCTCGAACTTAGGCGCGCAGCCGTTAGAAGGCGCAGCAATGCAGTTTAGTCATTGCTCCCGTGGTCTCTAATATTTTGCACTCGACTGTACATACAGGATGTGCTGGCTCTCTGCCGCAAGGCTGATAACACCATGACCGAGGCGGACAAGATTGGTCACATACTAAAAGATATTGCAGACGACGCCTTCAATCTGATGTGTAAGGATTGCGCCACTGTGGATGCAATTATAAAGGAGTGCCGGCGCTTCGAACAAGCGAAAGGCCGCCGCGTCCCTCAACATTTCGACAGACTGCCCAATACCGCCGCGACATCTTCGTGCGAAGACCCGCCGCGGTTCGTTCAGCCGACAGGATCAGAAGATATAACGCGTATCGTTCGCCGTGAGCTTGAGGCCATGGCTCCGGCTCCAATTCGTTCCGACTGTCGGGAAAGTGTGCCCGCTATATCGCTTATACGAGCGGTCGTTCGGGAGGAAATAGCGAGTTTGGGCATTCCATCTCTCGGCTCGGTCCGCCATACGAACACCTACCAGATTTCTCCGGCCGCTCGCTCCCAGACGCAAAGCTTTCCGCTACTTCGCCGCAACCCCGCTGACTGGCGCACAGCGGATGACAGACCGATCTGTTTTAATTGTTGCGGTATTGGACACATCGCCCATCATTGCCGTAACCGCTGGTCATCGTCTCCTCGGTGATCGTCTCCGAGTCACTACCGCCAAGTACCAGACAATCGCACTTTCTTGCCCTACACGCCGCCTAGGAACATAAACGCCGACAGTGCTCCACCAAGATCCAGCCGCTCCCCGTCTCCGCAAGGCCGTCGGTCCCGTTCGCCTCTCGTTCACCGCTATTCGTCTCCATCTGCAACTGGTCGCTTCCCCTCGGGAAACTAAGCGGTGCAGCTCCCGGAGGTGAAGCTGCAACTCCGACCTGGCCCACAAATCCTCTGTTGACCCTGCCTACACGTGGAAATATACTGGACATTGAAGTTGATGGTGTTCCTGTTACATCTCTCGTTGACACAGGAGCGCAGCTTTCAGTTATCAGCGCTGCTCTGCGCCGAAGGCTCAAAAAGGTTCTGATGCCCGCCGTACCGTGCACTATACGAGTCGCCGATGGGAGTAGTTCACCTGTCCTTATAATGTGCAAAGCACGTGTGACCATTGCGGGCCATTATAGCGTTGTTTTATTTATCGTCCTTGAGCACTGTCCACACGACCTAATTCTCGGCCTCGACTTACTTTCGAAACACTCTGCCAAATTGACTGCTGAGCAGGTGTTGTACAGCTGGATCTGCCGCTTCCTGCCGACGCAGACGCAACAACTTGTGCTTCACCCCGCTTATGTTCTGCTGAGTTTGCAAGGCTGTCTCCACAGGCGGCTACCAATGTCCTCCTGACGCCCTGTCCTCCCGTTCCTGATGGCGAGTACGTCGTGTCCCCGCTTACTGACGTGGTTTTGTGACGCCATATTGCCCTACCGAGCACCTTAATCCGGATCCTCGAAAACTGCGCTCGGGTGCCCATCCTCAATTTTGGATTTTCGACGCATGTGCTGCCACACGGCATGGCCGTCGCACTTATCACTCCTTTGGAAGAACTTGAGATTTCTTCTCTGGCCTCCGAATCCTTCCTGAGTACCAACGCACCTTTGTCACCCATTCCTTCGTGCGCGAGGCCTGCGGACGATGTTTGTAAGATGATAGCCCCTGACCTTCCTTCCGAGGAAACAACAGCTCTTCGTCACCTCCTGTCATCTTATCGGGATATCTTTGATTTGGACTACCGTCCACTTGGTCAGACATCTGTTGTCACACATCGCATCAACACCGGTGACGCCAGCCCCATTCATAGGCGGCCATATCGTGTCTCTGCAACAGAAAGGCCCATAATCCAGAAAGAGGTCGACAAGATGATAGACTAGGATATCATTGAACCTTCCAGTAGCCCGTGGGCACCACCGGTTGTCTTAGTAAAGAAAGAAGACAACTCGTGGTGCTTCTGCGTTGACTACCGTCACCTCAACAGGATAACAAAGAAGGATGTTTATCCACTGCCTCGCATTGACGATGCTCTTGACTGCCTTCACGGATCCCAATACTTCTCATCAATTGACCTCCGCTCCGGCTATTGACAGATTAGCGTCGATGAGATGGACCGCGAGAAAACCGCCTTCGTCACACCGGACCGTCTGTACCAATTTAAAGTCATGCCCTTTGGATTATGCAATGCGCCAGCTACATTCGAGCGCATGATGGACTCTCTGCTGCGCGGCTTGAAGTGGTCTACATGCCTCTGTTACCTCGACGATGTGATTGTGTTTTCGTCGAACTTTGAGAGCCACCTGAGGCGCCTCACGACCATACTCTCCGTGTTTCGCAGGGCTGGCCTTCAGCTAAACTCCTCCAAGTGCCATTTTGGTCGCCGTGAAATTACCATGCTCGGCCATCTCGTAGACGCCGCCGGAATCCAACGTGATCCACAGAAAGTCCACGCCGTGCGCAACTTTCCTGTACCTTGTTCAACAAACGATGTCCGTAGTTTCCTGGGCTTATGCTCTTATTTCCGGCGATTTGTGAAACAATTTGCCGACATCGCTCGCCCTCTCACTAACCTTCTTAAGAAAGATGTCTTTTTCTCTTGGGGACCACTGCAGGAGCAAGCTTTCTCTACCCTGATCGAGCGGCTTACAGCCTCCCCGATTCTGTCACACTTTGACTCTTCTGCGCCTACTGAAGTAAGAACTGACGCGAGTGGTTATGGCATCGGCGCTGTCCTCGCTCAACGTCAACAGGGCCACGACCGTGTCATCGCTTACGCCAGTCGCCTTCTTTCCACGCCCGATCGAAATTACTCCATCACTGAGAGGGAATGTCTCGCGCTCGTATGGGCGGTCGCGAAATTTCGGCCGTACCTTTTCGGTCGGAGCTTCTGCGTCGTAACCGATCATCACGCCCTCTGCTGGCTCTCCTCTTTGAAGGACCCAACTGGACAACTTGCACGTTGGGCATTGCGTCTACAAGAATATACATTTTCTATTATGTATAAGTCAGGGCGCCTGCATAAAGACGCTGACTGCCTGTCCCGCAATCCCGTGGATCAACCTGACGATACCGATGCAGACTCGGACATCAGTATTCTGTACCTCTCCGGCTTTCTCCATATTGGCGACGAGCAACGCCAAGATCCTGTTCTTGGAACACTTATGGAACGCCTAAGCTCCTCGCCTAATGACCCGTCTCTGCGGATGTTCACCTTGCGCGATGGAACTTTATACCGTCGTAGTGTTCGTCCTGCTGGCCCGGAGCTCCTAGTCGTTCGAAAGCACCTTCGACTGGCCGTGCTCCAGCAACTTCACGACGCTCCTACTGCTGGACATCTGGGCATCACTCGTACTTACGACCGCCTGCGGCGCCGCCTCTTCTGGCCCGGCATTTACCGCTTTGTGCGCCCTTATGTCACTTCTTGCGACTTGTGTCAGCGCCGCAAGACGCCTGCTATGCCTCCTGCTGGTTTGCTTCAACCAATTGATATCCCTACAGAGCCCTTCTTCCGTGTGGGCCTCCACCTCCTTGGCCCCTTTCCTATTTCTATGAAAGGAAACAAATGGATTGCTGTAGCAACAGATTATGCCATGAGATATGCCATTACACGAGCGATGCCAACCAGCTGCGCTACAGATGTCGCCGACTTCCTACTATACGACGTCATCCTGCACCACGGCGCCCCTCGCCAGTTACTCACGGATCGCGGCCGCTACTTTCTCTCGAAGGTCGTCGATGATCTGCTCCGCTCCTGTTCTACAGAACACCAGCTCGCTACAGCATACCACCCTCAAACGAACGGCCTCACCGAACGACTCAACCGCACACTAACTGAAATGCTGGCCCTGTACGTTTCCGACGATCACCGCGACTGGGACGTCGCTTTACCGTACATCACTTTCGCATACAACTCGTCCCGTCACGATACTGCGGGATTCTCCCCATTTTACCTTTTGTATGGCCGCGACCCCACCTTGCGCTTCGACACGTTGCTACCTTCCGCAGTACAACCACCCAGCACTGGTTACGCTCGCGATGCTATTGCCTTAGCCGCCCAGGCCGGAGAGGTCGCCCGTCATCGCCTCACAGTCTCGCAAGCTTCTCAAAAACGACGCTACGACCTTAGGCACCGAGACCACCATTTTTCACCTGGTTCCCTTGTCCTTCTCTGGACGCCTTCACGTCGCGTCGGCTTGTCGGAAAAACCACTTTCTCGTTATTCTGGTCGATACCAGATCTTACGACAACTGTCCGACGTGACATACGAGATCGCCCCAGTCGGTCAGCCTTCAGTGCCTCCAAACGTCACCAGCGATGTTGTTCATGTCACCAGGCTCAATGCCTATGTCCCCCCATTAAGCGACGCTCCATAACCTGCACCGGGACGGAGATAACCCCACCGGGAGGGTGATGTTACGGTGAAGGGAAAGAAGAAGGTGACGCGAACGAGAGGAAGACGAAGACTCTTGCCGTTGCCTGAACGCCATATACTTCGCTTGTAAATATACATTCTTCTACACTCGTGGGCCTGCTTTCTTCCTGCAACAATATACAAAGGAAAGGGCACTCGATATTGATATAGTTCTCGGAAATTTCAGGCAACCAGAAGGGCTCCATGATGTAATGTCTTTAGTCATATTAGTATGTTTAGAAGACGGGTTTAATTATAAATATACACTAAAAGCGACGCATTTTTATTACTGTGAGCATGGTTCTTTCTTTTTTTGTCTTTTTCAACTTGGAAGGAGAGAAATGAGTGCAAGATGATGGTCGTTGATACATTTATCTTGCCACAACATACTGATTATTAAAAATAGAGTTGCCATGAACCCTTGAAACGGAATAACTTTTTAAAGTGATTAGAAAAGCTGCACAACCATAAGTTTTTAAGTCTGTTCAAATGCATATATTTAAAAAACCACAAGTTTAAAATATCAAAACGTACCACAAACTAATTTAGCCGTCGTATCTATCACTGATAGGTGCTAGCGTGGCTAAGTTAGTCATCAGAAATCATCTTACAAAGGAAGCTTCGTTGTAGAAAAAAAGGAAGGATTTGAGTTCATGACTTCATTTATGAGCCAGGTGTTCCATCTATACTATACTGCAGCACTTTCACTATTATTTCCAATGCAGGCACAATCCAATAATAAGTGTTTCCCAGTGTATTTGACCATAATTTAATGTTTCTCTAATTCAAATGTTGAACTCTCTCTTTGAGTACTTAAATATGAAACGAAAGTATAAAGGGAGTACTAAAAGCTAAATATCTTCATGTGGCTAGTTTCGTCAGTCGCTACAGCCTTTCTTAGTCCACTAGAACTGCTATTGTCTTAAATATTAGATGCTTTGCAATATCGGGAGATGTTGCATAAGTAAACACCATCAAAATATCAGTTAATTTTGCACATAACAAATCTTAGAACAGTTACTCATCGACAAAAAGCTGATAACATTGACATAGTGCTTAAAAAGCCTGAGTATGTTAATGTGAGCAAAGGCTTTGTGAGTGTAAAAGCTGTCCATCAAGGCAGATGGGTTTTCAGGCAACATCATATCATAGTAAATACAAAAGGCAAGTGGAACAGTAGAACCTCCAGATTATATTTGTTTATGGCTAGGACATTATGGGCAACAATTATGACATACTTTCAGCTATCCACAGAGGTGACAGGGCAAGCCTTACTTTACAAGGTTTTCCTAAAGGCTGCCGCAATAGGTTGATGCCTACTTGCATGCAATGGTTCATCTCCAGTTCTGTTATTTTTTTGGCTCTACTTGGGAGAACCTTCAGCACACCCCTTTTACTATCCCAAGCTAATCCTTACCTTCAAACACTTCTCATTCCTCTGCCTATATATCCTTCATTTTACTCTTACGTACCAGTTTATCCTCCTCGACCCTTGGGAGTGATGAGCTATGCGGAAATCAGTTGGCCTAATGAAGGCAAGTCCCTTTGCCCAAACGTTGACTCCAGGCAAAGGCTTCTCTTGTTCAGTCACGGTCGATCACTTAATTGTGCGGTGTTGTATTTCGTTAACATATTGCATTGATTTAAAAATTACAAAATTGTGAAAGGGATGCATTTACAAGTCTTCCTATGTTTGTAATAGCTTGCTCTACACAAAATCTTGTACAGTAAGGTGTAATTTAAAGCCACAATTGATTTCTGGCTAAGTGGTAATATGTTATAGATGGCCTGACCAATTGTGCTGACCAATTGTGCTGACCGAATAGCTATATCATTGGTTGCGCCATAAGTAGAAGGGGCATCTCAGAGTCGTTAAAATGAGTATGAAAGAAAACATTTCACCAATTACATTGGTTCATTCTCAACTAAGAATAAGTTATTCCGACAGGGCTGCCTTTGTGGGCTCACTGAGAAAAGCGGACATGCATGAATCATCATCATCAACCTATATTTATGTCCACTGCAAGATGAAGGTCTTTCCATGTGAACTCCAATTAACCCTGTCTTGCGCTAGCTGATTCCAACTTGCGCCTGCAAATTTCCTAACTTCATCACCTCACCTAGTTTTCTGCCGTCCTCGACTGTGCTTCCCTTCTCTTGGTATCCATTCTGTAACTCTAATGGTCCACCGGTTGTCCACCCTACGCATTACACGGCCTGCCCACCTCCATTTTTCCGCTTAATGACAACTAGAATATCGGCGACTCCCGTTTGTTTCCTGATCCACTCCGCTCTCTTCCTGTCTCAACGTTAGGCCTAACATTTTTCGTTCCATATGCATGAATAACTCGTTTGTGTTGAGTCACTGTTTCACGCTGCAATGCAATTAAATGAATCGTCAATTTCATATTCCACAAAGGCGAACTATGAAGCTTTCAATGACAGCTAGGCAACGAACTATAAACTGACAACTCTGAGTATACCTAAAACAGACCATCAGAACACTGACATGATCGCGGAAAAAGAAAGCAGAGTAGTTCTTGACTGCCACTTTTACTTCCTATACTAGCGAACATGCCTTAAGTGTCGGACATGTAAAATGGGCAGCCACAAAACACAACTCCCAGCTGAATTTCGCGGGTGTAAACACCCCATCAAAATGATAGATGTTGAGTGCGGAAAAGACGTTCCTATATAGTGCATTTTGTATGTTTGGTACTGTGCTATAAAAGAACTGTGGCACAGAGATATCGTGAAGCTATTACAAAATCGGCTATATTTATGCAGCCTTCGTTCCGACCAAGAACATCACCAGAAAGCAGTTCCGGCCTTTTCACATATAACCGAAGCCACATTCAAAATGCATATGTTTATCGTGCATTTTGAACACAGCAAAGCCAATTTGCAGACAAAATTTATGCATTACAGCAAATAGCTGGGTTTATTCGTCACTTCTATTGTTGTCCACGAGTGGGTGTTTAAAAAGGCCTGGGTGTGTAAAGAGGGTGCGAACACAATCATGAGGCCGAAACAATCTACGGCTTCAAACACGACAACCACGCAAGAAACACCTCTCAATGGATGCCGGTACACTTATTAGATGGCTTAGTGCTCGTACTATGACCGGAGACGACGTGTACGCGCGTGTGTAATGAAGGAACTCTTACTATAGGCCCCGTGACAGTTGAACAGTGTTGCGTTTCAATCTCAATCAGTATGCTTCACTGCGCGGCAAATATTTTTCACCGCATAACAGGTCTGTATTGCGGTGAAGCCAAGTAAAGAAAATTTGTGGACCATTATGAAACGCGTACAAGACCCTTGCCCATGTGTGGATGTATATGAGCTAAGACTACGGTGGACTGTCGATGGCTGTGACATATTTGACTTTTAGCTCCACTCCCTCTCTCTCGAGAGAGGAAGTTTAATTGCATCTGGAGAAGTCCCAGCCACAGGCTTCGCAAATTTGCTGCTCAATGTGAGATGGCAAGGAAGTGAGAAAAAAAGAAACAGAACACCAACATACACATGCACGCGAGCGAAATGCACTACCACAAAAGTTATTTTGTCATTTCTTTGGGGCAGGCATATGGTCCGAGAACACTTCTTTTTTAATTGCAATACAAGTCATGTGTTGTGTCGCTACTGAATTTCCAAGGACAGGCCTCCCTATTAAAAGGCATCTGCAAATACTAATAACCGGTCTTTGTTCTGGTCAATACAACAGGGGCATACATATATGGCATGCTGAACGAATAATTCTAAATAAAACCCTTTTGAGCGCATGACCATTAACGAGACATTTAGCATTTTGAAAAGTGTGTTTTACTGCAATATCAATGTGGTTTTGCTTTCAGTGAAATCGCAAGAATTGAAACACCACTGATTTAACAGTAACTGTCATTGTTGTGGCCCGATCAAAGCTAAATTCCAATTGTTGCATATGACCACATCTACAAGGTCAGAACTTGCCGCCCTTCATGACACTATTGAATATATTCAACGGAAACCCCCCATGTAAATGGACAGAGTTCAGTCATTCCAAAACAGCTGTTGAAAGCCTTCAAGGTGACACTGCACCATGGGAATTATGAACAGTTTATTTCAAACATACCAGAAATCTAGGATCACAATAATTAGAAAAGGATGGGATGTTATTATCCAGTGGATGCTGCATGGTCATTGCAGCATTTTTGGCAAGCATCTTACTGATGAAGCTGCCATATATCATCCCTCACGATCCCGCTATGTAGAATGGACACAGTCGAGTAACTTCGATGAATTGCTAATGACATCATGCTGGCTTTTTGGAAGACTCCAGAGTATTTAACCACCATTTGTGCGGGCTTGATCTATCATTGCAGATGCAATTACGATGTCAAACCTCTCCTGGTGTGACAATACACTGCTGTGCCGCCTACGAGTCGGTGTAGCCTTCACAAATTCAGTCCTTTATTAAACGTGACCGCTGTAACCACGAAAAGACCATCCAGCAGCCCACTCTGACGTCCAGTGTCAGCCCTTCTGGAGTGTACCCAGCCAACTGTACAGTTGACCTTTTACAGAGGCTAAGATCCTGGGTGCTTGAACATGTCAACCAAGAAAGCTATACATGCTCTAATGACTCTAAAATAAACAAATTTGAAAATACACTTATAGACACCCTCTGTCTTCTATCCGAGTGAACTCTCGTCTGCCTCCTTTTTTCTTTTAACCCCTCATACTCTCTCCCCCGTGCAATGCAGCCAACTGGAGGTCTGCCTGGTTAACCTCTCTAGGTTTTCTTGTTTCTTTCTCTCTCTCTCTCAAACATAAACCCCCATGCAGGAAAAATAAATACCGCACAAAATATAGTCGGCCCTACCTGTTGAAACTAAGATGTGACATGCTTAAACCATTGCAGGAATGTAAATGCGCCTAAGATACAAGGACGAAAGAAAGGACAAGACACACATAGAGCACGCGCTATGTGTGTATTGTCCTTTCTATTGTCCTTGTCTCTTAGGCGCATTTACAAGCCTGCAAATGAACCAAGTCGCCCAACTAGCTACATTGCTTACTTAAACACATTCAATTATACTTTTGGTTAATGTATACTCAGGAGTTCGTGTGATGATTAGGTAGATTATTCTCTTGCAGAACTTCATCCGTCCAAACGCCAGAGAAAGGAGTGATGCTGATATGGACAGAAGTTTTGTTGGCACTGGAATATGTTATCTAGGCTAACTGCTGCAAGCGTTGTAAAACGGCATGCATTGAAGCTGGTGAGGAAGCGGAAGTACATGAGCTGCAATTTCTCTGCCAATTATTTCCTTTGTCAAACATCTGTAACCAAGATGAAGAAAAGACTGCAGGCATCTGGACCAGGTTCTTGCTAAGTTCGTAGCACCCGCAACTGCTATTACTTCGGAGAACAAAATAAAGCAACCATTGTGCCACCTGAAGCACTATTCTCACTTGTTGCCTAATCAAGGAAGAACAGAAAAAGAAGGCAGAATGCTGCCTTCCAAGCTTAATTCCAAGCAATGTAAAAATAACCTTGCAACTCAAATCAACTGCATCATTCTGGGCAGAAATAGGAGAACTAAAAGCATAGATGACGTGCAAGAGTTCAGAAATGTGTACGCATTGGCCCTGCACATATTAGCATTATATTATTGCTACAACTGAAGGAAGCTATGCCAAAAAAAGAGCAGCAAGACTTGGAGCTAAAAAACTGCATGCCATAATCGGAACAAATAGTTACCCTTACTGATATCATCATCATCATCATCAGCCTATATTTTATGTCCACTGCAGGACGAAGGCCTCTCCCTGCGATCTCCAATTACCCCTGTCTTGCGCTAGCGTATTCCAACTTGCGCCTGCAAATTTCCTAACTTCATCATCCCATCCAGTTTTCTGCCGACCTCGACTGCGCTTCCCTTCTCTTAGTATCCATTCCGTAACCCTAATGGTCCACCGGTTATCCATCCTACGCATTACATGGCTTGCCCAGTTCCATTTCTTCCGCTTAATGTCAACTAGAATATCGGCTATGCCCGTTTGTTCTCTGATCCACACCGCTCTCTTTCTGTCTGTTAACGTTAGTCCTAAGATTTTTCCTTTCATCGCTATTTGTGCGGTCCTTAACTTGTTCTCGAGCTTCTTTGTTAACCTCCAAGTTTCTGCCCCATATGTTAGCACCGGTAGAATGCAATGATTGTACACTTTTCTTTTCAACGACAGTGGTAAGCTCCCAGTCAGGATTTGGTAATGCCTGCCGTATGCACTCCAACCCAATTTTATTCTTCTGTAAATTTCTTTCTCGTGATCAGGGTCCCCTGTGAGTAATTGTCCTAGATAAACGTACTCCTTTACAGACTCTAGAGGCTGACTGGCGATCCTGGACTCTTGTTCCCTTGCCAGGCTATTGAACATTATCTTTGTCTTTTGCATATTCATCTTCAACCCAATTCTTACACTTTCTCGATGAAGGTCCTCAATCATTTGTTGTAATTCGTCTCCATTGTTGCTGAATAGGACAATGTCATCTGCTGATATATCGTCCTTTAAAACAGAATTGCTGATGTATCTTGATCCAATTGACACGCCGCAACCATAACCTCGTCACTGTGCACGAAGTCGATATTTTATATTGTATAGCCCTTGATTGTAAGGTGACATCTCTTGTACTTTCCTGTTTTGATTTGTAAACGCTTCATTTCTATAGTTTTTTTGTTTGTTGTTGTTTTTTCTGTACTTGCAACATCGTTGTACATTATGATTGCATACCCCCCCCCCCCCTATGTAATGCCCTCTGGGCCTTTGGGCATTAAAATAAATAAATAAATAAATAAATAAATAAATAAATAAATAAATAAATAAATAAATAAATAAATAATGACATCAGCTTTTGCCGTGACGGGCAGGAATTATGTCAATATATGTACAAGCGTCAACGACCACCAAATTAAACTCCACCAAGAAGGAAATGGAATAAACGAGACATCTGCTTCAGTTTTAACAAAGTGTTATCAGGCATTTCTGCTTTCATGGCTTCCGCAATAAAATAAGATCGCATAAGTAATACAATTTTGTTTATGCTGCGATGTGCTTTTTATTGTGTATGCTTATGTTAGTATGCGATTTTTATGTAGTTTTATAGGTGCAACAAAGCACTAAATTTTTTGTTATAGTTAGTATTGAAAGATTTAAACAATGCAGGTTGTTACGCTTATCATGTTTTATGCCACACCAGTGGCCCAAGTTGTATTACCTAGCTAATGCCACTAGACATGTGGTTGTTTCATTTCATTTCATTTCATTTATTTACTCTCAAGGCCGTACAGGCATTACAGAGAGGAGTGGTAATAGAAAAAGAAAAAATGGCTAAAGATGCAGCACATGGTCACAGATAGCGGACTTGAACACATCATGATTTGTGATAGCGACGATGGAGGCGGGAAGGCGATTCCAGTCTTGACTTGTTTTCGGGATGAAGGCTTCAAGGTATGCATTGCTTTTACACTGAGGCACCCCAACCTTCATTTGATGATCAATACGGGATGACAAATGGTTCGGAGGCAAAAGAAGTGTCATTTTTAGGTCATTATTAGTGTAGTATATTTTATGAAACAGGCATAAGCGTGAAATTCGACGTCTAGTAGAAAGGAGAGGTAGGTCAAGGTGTTGCTTCATGCGAGAAACGCTGGCTAAGCGACAGTAGTTAGAGAGAATAAACCTGGCTGAGCGGTTTTGAACCGATTCTAAGGCCTGCGTTAACGAGCTAGTGTACGGGTCCCATGTGGGTGAAGCGTACTAGCGTACTAGCGTTTAGAACGCACGAGTGTTTTATATAGTAGTAGTTTCAATGGAACGGGAGTGAGGCGGAAATTCCGCCGAAGAAAACCAAGGGTACTGTTAGCTTTGTTAATAACATGGTGGATATGTTTCTGCCATGACATGTTATTAGTGATATGGACGCCTAGATACTTGTAGCTGTCGACAAACTGAAGAGGGCAACCGTTAAGTTCATAGCCCTGAGAAATGGACTGGTTAATTTTTCGAGACACCCTCATTGCTTTACATTTGTTAATGTTTAGTTTCATAAGCCATGTATCACACCAAGAAGAGATTTTATTTAGGTCAGATTGAAGAACGGAGGAGTCAGACTCATCAGAAATTATGCGGTACAGAACGCAGTCGTCCGCAAAGAGCCTTATATTAGAAGTAACAGAATCAGGCAGGTCATTAATATAAATTAGAAAAAGAAGAGGCCCTAGGACTGACTCCTGAGGAACACCGGATGTTACATTGCAGGATTTAGAGTCATGATCATTAACAGAAACTTACTGTGTTCTATTCTGCAAGAAACATTCAATCCATTTAAGCAAGCTACAATCAAGATGGAGTGCGCTAAGTTTCAGTAATAGTAGCCGATGTGAGACGGTATCAAAAGCTTTGGCGAAGTCAAGGAAAATGCAGTCAATAACTGAAGCTCGATCTAAAGCGGAAGACAAATCATTAGTAAAGGTTAATAATTGAGTCTCACAAGAATAATTTTTACGAAAACCATGCTGCTGTGACGCAAAAAAGTTATTAGACTCGAGAAAACTAATCAGGTTGCAGTAGATTATGTGCTCTAATAACTTGCATGGAATGGAAGTTAAGGAGATCGGCCGGTAGTTTAGGGGGTTATGAATATCACCAGACTTGTGGACTGTAATCACCTTCGCCATCTTTCAGTCGTCCGGCAGTGTTGAGCTCTGCAAAGACTGAGTAAAAATATATGACAAGAAAGCAGATGAATATGCTACAGTACTCTTGAGGAATTTGTAATTTATGTTATCAACACCTGCCGATAAGGAAAGTTTAGCTTTTTGTATCAAATTGTATACGCCATCAACGTCGATCGAAATCGGCTCCATATCAAGGAACGTAAAGGCACGTGCGGACGGTGAAGTATTTATTAGAGTGTCAGAAAAAGATAGCGAAAATGCGTTGTTAAAGGCCGTTGAGCAAAACTCACGGGGGACAGGAAATCCAGCGTCAGTTTTCAGAACAATTTCTTTAGGTTTGCGTACGTTGATAACGTTCCAAAACTTCTTAGGATTAGCTGTGAGCAGATGTGGTAGTGTTTCAGAAAAAAAGTAATTCTTGGCTGAGCGGATGGCCATTTTATATTCAGATGCGATAGCTACGTAGGCAGCTTTTGCTTTGGCTTCCCCAGTCAGCTTGAAGCGTCGAAAAATGCATTTTTTCTTGTTAAGAAGCCGTTTTAAACTCAAGTTAAACCGAGGAGCCCGATTGCATGGAGATAATAGGCGAGTCGGAATATATTTTTCAATTAGTGTTTCAACCTTGTTTTTGAAAAGGAGCCAGTTTTCTGCGATAGACCTTTCCCAGAACTGTGGAAAAAAGAAATCGGCAAAACTTTCCAACTCGTTATTGATCGAGGAAAAATGTGCTCTACTGTAGTCACGAATTTTCTTACAGTATTTTAGACGCTGGGGCGAGTGTAGGGGGATTGCAAAATGAATCACGGAATGATCGCTTAAACCAGGTATAATTGATAATGAAGAAATTGAATCAGGAGATGTGGTCAAGATGAGGTCAAGGATGTTGGCAGAAATTGCAGTGACATGGGTAGGCTCTTTAACAAGCTGGGTGAGGCCAAAGGTCGAACATATATGAAGAAAGGATGAACATTGGGATGAAGATAGAGTCACTGATGGGAAGACAACAGCCCAGTCAATGCCGGGGAAATTGAAATCACCGAGCAAGAATATTGGTGCTTTTGGATATTCAACAACGATTTGGTTAAGACAGTAAAATAGTTCATTGCAAAATGTGGATGTTCTATCGGGTGGTCGATAGCAAGCGGCAAATATCACATCTTTGTTATTTATGTGAATAGAACAGCACAAGAATTCAATCTGCGAAGGCACGTGTATATGAAAAGAGGTGATATCAGATGAAACAGCGATCAAGGTCCCACCGCCACATCGCCCTATTCGGTCATTTCTATATATATTGTAAGCCTTACTGCAGGCGAAAAGTTCCGAATTTCCAATTTTATCTAAAAGCCAGGTCTCAACTAAAACAACAATATCTGCATTACACGTGTCGATCAGCGCAGACAGGGCATCGCGCTTATTAATGATGGAGCGGATGTTAGTGAACAGCACAGAGTAATTGTTATCATGCTTATTCTGTACGGCCGCGTGATGCTAACTCGAAACAGGGGATGGGGTATTCGCAGGGAAATTTATTGTGCTGTTGCCTACATTACCGCTGGCAGTAGCAATACTGTTCTGCTGAAACTCATAAACAATATTGGTTTGAGAGCAATAGACGTAGCACGTTTTGTTGATGAATAATTTGTTGTGCCTTAGATGATACAATTGACCGGAAGACTTCCCAAATGCCATTAACTCATTCCTAGTCATTCTAGTTGTCCGACAGAAGTCTTCTTGAATGGATACCCCAGATTATAGCACTGCACGGGCTTACCCGAAAACCCGGGCCCGGCCGGCCCGTGGGCCGTGCTCGGGCACGCCGTGTGCTTTTTGACCCGGGCCCGGGCCGGGCTCGGGTTTTTTGACGCGGGCCCGGGCCGGGCTCGGGCTTTCTGCGAGTTATTCTCGGGCTTCTCAACTCTGAAAAACATGTATTTTTCCGTCTCGGGCCGGGTTCGGGCCGGATTAGAGTCGGGCTCGGGCCAGGCTCGGGCTTAAGGTAAAGGGGTGGCGGGCCGGGCCGGGCGGGTAACGTAGATTATTTCCTGGCCCGGGCCGGGCCCGGGTCTCGCCAAAAAAGTTTTGATCGGGCTCGGGCGGGCCGCCAAATGTAAAAACGGGCCCGGGCCGGGCCCGGGCCGCAAAAATCGGCCCGTGCGGTGCTCTACCCCAGATCCTTTCAGTTTCTTCTTTTGTGTTAATATGTTTTCCTTTACTTTAAGTGATGCCAGTTTCACTACCACTGGTCGACATTTGTTTTTTTTTACAAAGGCACCTAAGCGATGCCCAAGCTCAATTCCCTCTTCGGGTAATTGCAGCGCAAAAAATTGCACAAGAATTGAACGAACTTTTTTTTTCTGTTTCCGTCCAAGTTTCCGAGGCACCATCGGCGATACCAAAAAAAATCAAGTTATCTCTCCTTGACCTGTCCTCGAAATCGTCCAGACGAGATTGCACCGATGCATTCTCACTTTTCATGATCTCGGTAATGATGCCCGGGATATGAGCAGGTTCCTGCTGAGTTTCAAGTGCAGCAACTTTGTCCTCTACGGACGCTAATCTGGCATTCATGCTTGTAACACGCTCCTCAAGTAATTTTTGGTTGGCTTTCACTTCATTAAGACTTGAGATTAGCTCAGCGTGACGCACATCTATTTTAGTAGCAAGAGAGCTAATGGCCTCGAGAACCAGGTTAGTGCTGCAACTGGGATCAGGGCCAGGGTTAAGCTCAATGTCTCCGGACATCACAAGCAACTTTGTAACATGTACACAGTCGGTAAATAAACACCACAATATGTCCGGGCATGGGACGAGCAGCAAAGCGCGATTGCTAGAGCGCTTACAGTAAAGGGAAGTCGAGTTACCAACCTGGATGTAAAAGAAGAACGGTCTCAGCAAGGGCTGCGCCATTGCTGCTATCCCATGCCCACTGACGAGGGTCGTCATCGTTGGCCTATTTATATGCGCAACACAGGGTGACGCATGCGTCGATGCCATTGGTTTGATGAAAGGATTCGGTGCGATGATTCCGCTGACATTTCCGTCGTGCGCAGACGAAGAAGGAAACAGCAAACCGCCGCTTGATACAAAGGCCGGGTTTTCAGCAAGGTAGGGCGCAGTACAGGCTCCGCTGGATGGGTTCCAGGCGCGAACAGGAAACGGCCCGATTAGTGCAAGAATATGTATGTAAAAGAAGAACGGTCTCAGCAAGGACTGCGCCATTGCTGCTATCCCAATGTGTTTGTGATGCCATCGTGGTTGTTGCGTTGTCACCCAAATCTCACACTATCTGCGCTCAAAGCAGGTGGTTCATATGAAAAGATCCAGGTGTCGCAGCAGCAGGACACCCACCGGTTGTTTGTCGCCTCCGTATCACCAGCGATTCAAAAGCAAGTTTCGCACGAGTGTTGATTTCGAAACGCCCGACAGCAATGCTCCACCTTCGCATAGCCTGCAAAGTAGCCTGCAGAGTAGCCTGCATAGCCTGCAAAGTACCTTGCATAACATCAATTTTCATGCTGCATGGGATTTACACAATTTTATCTCATAGTTTTCATGTAGAGCCTTTTGGACCTTTATGTGGGGAATAATGAAATGGGTTTTTATGTCCAGCTCCTCTGAAATACATGTAATTTGACAGCTTGCATGCTCAGATGTAACTCCTGAAGTCTCAAACTAGCGTCAAGAAAGCCAGCACCATAAAAAATACTGGGCTGGACAAATCAGCTTCCAAAAATTTCTGTTGCCTTTTTGACCACAGTTCCTGTAACAACTTTGTGTGAAAGGACATTTCCAAAGCTAACATAAGTACAGACCAAGCCGAGAAGCCTTATCTCACAATAACGGCTTAGCTGGCTGATGGTGCCTTTGGTGGAGCACTGAATTGTAGTTACATCAGTTTTGATGATATTATACAAATAACACTAGGGCATGCAGACTTATGCTGCAGCTTTCTTTTCTTCAATGCAACACCAAGAAAATGAGTAAATGCAACGTAATCTGCATTGTATGCTAGATGTATTGTGTGTGCCACATTACCAGAAAATCCTGCCGACCTTTAATTCACTTTTCCAGTGCAACATGTCTTTAAAAAGCCATATCTTTACATTGTGTTGATATGTGTAGGTATGCCTTTTCACCTTCATGTCAGCTCAGATCTGTCAACAGCAGATGCACTATAGCTCTTGCAACCTACTTTGCATTTTGCAACTGAAAAAAAGAAAAGAAACATAGGTCTTGAGAAAAAAATTTGAGTGTGTGTATTTAAATATTTGTGCAGCGTTCTTTTCTGGAAGACCATGTGGTGCTTACTGGTGTAAAGATGTAGCTTGGCAAGCGAGAACTGATGTGCTTTTATCTAAAAATAAAACTGATTGATGTTTCGTGGGACATGGTGCCTCGTGTCTCAATGAGCACATTTTATAGCTGAGATTATATTTTTGCAATTGGATCCACTTTGAAAACATGGCAGAATATTTATACTTGGCACATTAGAAAACACCTTGAGACAAAATGAATGTAACCCTTTTCATTCAAAGAAAGGTGCTTAAAAAATTCGGTACACACAGCAGAATGAAATGCAGGAACTTAGATGGGAAATCAGGTAAGGAATTTATAACCACGTTATGAATGCAAGAGGCTGACAGTTAATAGAATGAGAAAGCCCTGAAGAAAGTCTCTGACTTGTAGTGCAACACCTGTGCATGCCTATGATATTGCGGTACTCATGGACGAGACAGGAACGTTCAACCTTGTACACTGTAACACTCTGTGCATCTCTTTCAAATATTCTTGCTCCAACAGGTGTAAACTGCATGCTTCAAACCGTAAAAGCGTTGTTATTGTACTACAAGCAATTTTCACGTTTAGTGGATTCTCATTTTAACAGATGACCTTAAGGAAGGAAGGAAGAATAGGTGGAAAGACAGGGAGGTTAGCCAGTTCTCAGACCGGCTGGCTACCCTGTGCTGGGGAAAGGGGGTAAGGAGAATAAAATATAATAGAAAAGAGTTGTTACGAAAAAAGGGGAGGGGGTAAGAAAAGCACAGAAAAAAAGAATATGGCACAGCTTAAAGTCTCTCTATAAGACCGTAAGAAGCACAACAATGCTTTCAAGCCTTCTGTGCTGAAGATGGTCTCGGCCAGTGTCCCAGGATCCTTTCCTTCGACAAAGGGCATTTGTCAGGTCTATCTAACGCTCTTGAAAGTTCTTTCCTGGGCACACTGAAGCGAGGACACTCAGAGAAGGTGGGTGATAGCTTCCTCGCAGCTACAGCTATCGCATGTAGTGCTGTTGGCCATTCCGATCTGAAATGAGTAAGCATTCGTGAAGGCCCTGCCAAGCCACAAGCGGCACAGGAGCGTCTTTTCAGCTCTAGATATTCCTGACGAAAGATAGAGCTGTAGATTGTGATCCAAGTTGTGGAGGCGAGCATTGGTAAATTCCGTTGAGTTCCACTGTGCAAGTGCAAGTTCACGTGCGTGCGAACGAAGCCTTGCAGCTGCGTCTGTTCTGGAAAGGGTTATAGCAGCACAGTGGAGTCCATCATGAGCAGATCGGGCAGCCTCGTATGCACGGTCATTTCTGTAGATACCACAATGGCCCTGTATCCACTGATACGCTACGTTGTGTTTTTTCTCTATTGCGTGACTTTAAACTTCCAGACTTAGGCCAGCAGAATTGAGAGCGAGGCGAGTTGTTGCTGCATTTTCGAAAGACTAGAAACAGTGCCCAAAGCATGAAGGACAGTGAAAACGCAACATGAGCACTGACTTGGAACTGAATTTTTTATTCAAGTATATATACAAGAACAATACGCACGCATCAGGCAATGTGAAAAAAAATCAAGCAAATGAAGTGCAGGCTATTAGTCATGATTGACATTCTACTGATCCTCATGTCCACATTATTTTTTATAAGGTACGCTTCAATGGAGGGCCATGCATGCCTACACGCTTACAGCAGTGCAGAATCTTTGTTTTTTTCGAACATAGGCCTGCACCCACACTGACCACACTGGAGGCAAGAAGTGTAAAGGTTTTTTTTCGCTAAGCAACATCTTGATGCTCACCTAATCTGGTATAAACACGATGCTGCATTTGCACTGTGTATTTGCATTTGCCCTTCTGGTTGCTGGTAAACAATGCTGAGCATGGAACAAATTGAGTGGTCATTTAAGATGACTAGAAGGGTCATGTTTACCTTATACTTTTCTTTTTGTACTTTACTAGTGATTACACATTCTTGAAGTATAATTAAAATGTGTTACATAATGGTATCAAAGGTCACAATCGATGTTTGCTACCCAAACTTTGTATCCAATGTGCATTCACTGTCCCGAGTAGCCATGACACTAGGTCTGTTCGATTCGCACTATCTCAACCAGTTCATGAGGGGCAGTAATGGTGCCCTATGAACCATGCCATTAATTTCAAAAGAATCACAAAAAGTGCAGGGCTGGTTCACAATTTTTCTGCACGTTCCCTACAGACGGTGGTGAAACATGGTGCAGGCGTGCTGGTGCAAAGCAGCAGGCAATGAAGCACACAGACGTAATCACCACTGAAACCATGCTTACACATGTCTGCTGTACCTAAGCAACGCGACGTGTGCTTACGCTTGAATAGCCGACCATGCCTGCAGTTTAGGACCTCTCAAACTGACATGAATGGCTCTCTTCAGGTGGGCAAAACACAATGCCTGCATCGTGCCTGCACCTCAGCATTTGTTTCGAGTGCTGCGTTGGGCCTGCATCGATGAAATTATTGAGCTGCACAATTTTTATAACTTCTTGTGCCCTGCTGTGAACTGGTTCATAGTGGTGCAGGTGAATCGAACGGACGAATTGTGGTACTTTATGTCACAACAGCAAATATGTACAGGAAGGTCTGCAATGAAGACTTGTTTGTATACAATAGTTATGATGCAATTAATTTGCAATCTGAATTAAATTTTTAATTATGTTGAGAAAGACAGCTTTGCACATAAAACTCTCTTTTGTCTTTCTCGATTTGACAGCACAAGTTCTTAGTCGAATAGCACTATAATTTTTTAAATCTTTCTTTGTAGCATGGCATGCCTAATGAGCATCCACTTTCAAACTAGTTGGCCTTGCAATGCAATTATGAATATTTCATGCAAAGAAAACAGATAAAAGCTGAGAAACATAGCCTCAACGTTTATCTCTTTTATTGTATTGGTCTAAATGTAGCTTTCATTTAACCTTTCAAAGCTAGTGAAGCATAACAAACAAGACGAGCTTTGAAACCCAGATAGTGCAAGTTTAACAGACATTGATAATTCAAGGAAAATGTGACTGGATGGGGAAAGTAATGGTCGAGTTGTCTGTAAACAAGGCAAATGGCATTCTTTTGGACGGCTTCCAGTTTGTTAATGTTGCTAGCTTGTGAGCATTCCACATACAACTCCACCACATTCTAGAAAAGGTCATATTAGCCCAATTTATATGCAAATTTAACATTGTTGGTAAATGATTTTAGCATTCGCTGCAGTTATAGACGTTCTTAAAAAAAACTTCAGCACAAATAATATCAACATGCTTGGACAAGGATAAATGATAAGACAAGATCAAGCCTAAGCACTTGTATTGAAGAACCCTGTCTAAAGTTATTCTGTTATTTGAACCGATAGAAATAATTGGTGATGTATGTTTTACTAAGGACTATATTGCAATTTTCTTGAAATCATTCGTTGCCTGCCAAGCCTCACACAAGGCACAAAATTGGGAAAATGAATAATTCAGGCATTGACACTCATAAGCAGAATTAATTTCGTGATAAAGAAAACAATCGCCAGCATACAGTCAAACGCTACTTTCTGTGTTACTGGGGAAGGTTACTTATGTAAAGTAAGAATGGTAAGTAGTAAGTGATGGCGCCTAGTGTGGCAGAATCAAACGAGTTGAAACTAACAAACTGCAAACAATTCAAGAGAAAGTTAGAAATGCGGTCAAGTAATATAGAGTTTTAAAGATAATACTCAGCTTGTTCAGTAGTTATAACAAATAATGGAACAAATAACAAAAATGGCATCTAACTGGATTCTAAAGCCAAAAACATGAGTGAGGCCGTGAGTGAATTCCATAAATGGCAAGATGGCACTAAATACATGCAAAATGCCATGTTAAAACTTAGATAGGCATTATGTGACTCAACGAATTTCACAATATGCTTATAAACTATGTATTCTAACATTTTACTAGACTAAAGTGTAAAGAAGATCAATCTATATATAGTTACAAAAGCACACTTTTACCAGATTTAAAAAGGGGAGGACTTTCGTTTGTTTTCAAGATGAAGGAACAATACCTGTTGTGAGAGAACGCTGAAAAATAACAGCGATACTGAGGAGCCCACTGGGAATAATGTACGAAAATGCATTAGGAATTACGTCAGGGACCCCACATTTTTTAGATGTGCCGTCATTGAACATTTTTTTTAAATTGCACTTAATGCACCATCTAACACACGTGTTTCACTCCTGCTGATTGCTTCAAGTTCAGCTGAAGTCGCACAAGTATTTTACACCTTAGTTACAGAAGCTTGGCTTTCCTTGCAGAGCGAAGACAATTGCACAAAAAAGAGCACATAAAGGTAGAGAGGTTTTGGTATAGCCTGTGCAGTAAGAGATCCACTGAAGATAATTACAACACAAGCTAGGTGCTGTCCCATAATCTCGGAAGATAAACCATTTATCTACGCACATGCACAGGGTGGAAATGATTGCATTCCCATGCATACGCTACATAATGACAATCACCTCAAAAACCCATCGCATTACTATTACATCCACAGGTAATTTTCACTGCTGCTATGGAATTGCTGTCTCACTGCACCAAAATCTATAGCAGCCAATACATTGGGCATTTCAATTGGTTAATGAAAGCTGGATGGGCACTAGCCAGACTGAAGCAGCGGCATTACGCACACTGTTCAATGCCCAGCCTTGTGTAAGTCACCTAAAACTTGTCACGACTGCCTTCAGGCGGGGACATGCCTTTGTTAAATTCACGTTTCACGTTCAAACTTTCGCGTCATTACACGTCACTAGCCAGACTTAGTAGGCTCCTGCGTGCGCAAAGGGATGTGAAATGCGTGAATGCAATTTGTTCATCGACAAAAGGCACCCCTATCTTGTAAAGTGATAATTGGAAATGTCTATGCACCCTACATCGATCGTCAACGATGTGTCTGAAGTTATAGAAGTTCTTAAAAGGCTTCACCACAAATAATATCATGCTTGGACAAGGATAAATGATAAGACAAGATCAAGCCTAAGCACTTGTATTGAAAAACCCCGTCTACAGTTATTCTGTTATTTGAACAGAGAGAAATAATTGGTGATGTATGTTTTACTAAGGACTATATCGCAATTTTGTTGAAATTATTCGCTGCCTGCCAAGCCTCACACAAGGCACAACATTGGTTTCATCTTCGCTGGTGCCACGCGCACCAATCTGCGTTTTCGAGCTCGTGAGCAGTGTCTTGACGTGGTGTCGAAGGCCAAACAGGCATCCGGCTTTATCAGAAGACGCAGTCACAACTAAAACTAGCAACCATCTACGACACACGCTGCAAAACACGAATTACCTCCGTCGGCACCATGCAGTCGGCGGCACAGTAGTGTCACCACGACTGTTCGAAACCGTCAATCCATAGCAGGCGACATGTGGTGCCGTTTTGTGGATGCAGTGCAGTTCCTTCGAAGCTTCACTATTATCTTCGTAAGGGAAACGTTATTCGCACTCACTAATACTACACAGCACACACCACACGGCCACAAGTAACCACAGTGATCAAAAGACCGTCTCGTGCGATCCCCTCCCCCGCTGCGTGCACGCATGTGTAGGCGCCGATCAGTCATTTTTGATTTTAAAACGCGGAATTAAATAAAATACTCTATATTTTTAGACGTAGTATATTTAACAACAAAACGATAATATTAGCACTTCATGTCTTCTATTAAACTGCTTTCTTTTTGGTCACGTCATTGCGTGGCAGCAGCGCACTCCACTTGGACTTCGCTGGTGCCACGCGCGTTCAGCCAGCGCTTGCCTTGTTCTAAGTGCAAAAGCCGCACTCTCTACATACCGCGCTGCCTTCCCGTTTTCCTCCTTTCGCATGGGTGATTGAGTCGCCAGTTCCCTTGCGCCCGATCGCAAGATACGCATTTGGTGCTGCAGCTAAACGTCACCTCCCCTCCTTCCCTCCCGTACCCCCACGGCCTTTCGCGCGACGGAAGACGTCGCGTTTGCTCTCCGTCCCCGTGGAAGCGCGCGTCCCTCGCGCGCTTTCACACGCACATATAGCATACGGTCAATGAGAGGTTTTTTTAAATGCGAAGCATTTCTTGCCGGCGGCTCTGTCCGTCGCTCCCGCGTCCCACACCCCCACAGCACATCGCCTCCGCCTCTTACTCCTCTCCTACGCTCCCCCCTTTCTCTCTTCTAGGAATCCTGTACGGAGCGGCACCTGCGTCCTACACACCCACAGCGCATGCGCGTGCCCTCCCTTCTCAACCCTCTCCTACGCTCCCCCTTTCTCTTCTCTAGGAATCCTCTACGAAGCGGCGCCCGCGTGCCACACCCCCACAGCGCATGCGCGTCCCCTCCCCCTCTCTCTCCTCTCCTACGCTCCCCCCTTTCTGTCCTCTAGGAATCAGGATCGGCGCGCACGACAGGTGGTGCGACAGCTGCATACTCCGCTGGGGGCACCACGGTAGTTCCGCGGTATGAAAATGACGGAGCGCGCGCGCCTCATTCTCTCTCCTGTGCAGTGCCGCGATGAGCGCTCGGGCCGCTACCGCGAAACCATCTCCCGCTCAAGCTAACCATCTCCCTGCTGCTTCGCATTCACACATGGTTCCCTTTAGCGGGAGATGAAGTAATTTTTCGTCTACATGCGGACACGACCGTCGAAGACTGAGCCCTTAACAGCTTCGCTGCAAAAGTGAGGGAGCTCACGTCGCACCTCGTGCTCGTGCCACTAAGGCACGAGCACGAGGCGCGACGTGAGCTAGCTCCCCTCAATGTAAAAAGTAGCGTCACGCTTTGAAGAATGCCGCCTCCTCCTCGCAAGCACTGTCCGAGGCCGTCGCCGCGTCGTTATTGGCCTAATGCCCAGGCAGCACGACACCACTGGGCCAAGCATAGTCCAATGCTCGCAGAAATTGGTACGAATTTCGGCCCAATCCTGGCATCATGGCAAAGTGCAACCCGATCCAAGGTCCACCCACTGTTCGAGCCAAGATTGGCCGTACAGTTTACCATTGTAGAATCCAATGTAGTTCAAGCATAGAGCCAGTGCACAGCCATCCTGTATCCAGTCTTTCAAGAACATCCAGTGCTCAGCCATTCTGTATCCAACATGTTTCAAGAACATCCAGTGCTCAGCCATTCTGTATCCAACGTGTTCCAAGAATATCCAGTGCTCAGCCATTCTGTATCCAGCGTGTTTCAAGAATACCCAGTGCTCAGCCATTCTGTATCCAACGTGTTAAAAATTAAATTATGGGGTTTTACGTGCCAAAACCAGTTCTGATTATGAGGCACGCCGTAGTGGGGGACTCCGGAAATTTAGACCACCTGGGGATCTTTAACGTGCACCTAAATCTAAGTACACGGATGTTTTCGCATTTCGCCCCCATCGAAATGCGGCCGCCGTGGCCGGGATTCGATACCGCGACCTCGTGCTCAGCAGCCCAACACCACAGCCACTGAGCAACCACGGCGGGTGTATCCAACGTGTTTCAAGAATACCCAGTGCTTAGCCATTTTGTATCCAATGAGTTTCAAGAATATCCAGTGCTCAGTCATTTTGCATCCAGTGTGTTTCAAGCATAGCCTGTACTCAGCCATTCTGTTGCTTGTATGCTAGCTTACTGCCTATGCAATTAGTAGCGAAGAAAACGTGATGGAAATAAGTGCCGGAAGGAAACTTCCTGCAGACACACGCAAGGTGTAAACGAAAATATAATTTATTTAGTATACTATTTACAGTACTATTTACAATACAATTCTTGAACTGATGCAGGCATCAGTAGGGGTGCTCAGCTCCAGGGGCAGCAGCAGGAGGAGGGGCAAGGGCGGCAGGGGCTGCAGCAGGGGAAGGAGCAGGGGCAGCAGCAGCCGGACAGGAGGGCAGACGGTGGACTTGCCAGGGACCTGAGGGCAAGGGTGGGGCAGGGAGAGGGCAGCAGTGGGCAGGCAATGATTCCTGCCCCGAAGGGAGGGATCATTGGGCGGCTCTGCTGCAAACGTTTCTGCGAAATGCCTCTTCCTGCCACCACCGCTGTCCACAGACCCTGGCAACCACTTAATGAAGTTCTGTGCTTGTGTCAGGTCACCCCCCCCTTTCGCACAGATGGCATCTGCACACAAACATGCAAAGACCACAATTAGTACATACAGCATGCACCGTAAAGATCACCCACAATAGAGCAGGCAAACACATTCAACAAAAGAAAACCTTCAAGAGACTTGGTGAAATAAGTTGCTAAGCCTTTAGCACACAGTTTATCTGACATATTTTGCAACCGCAGCCAACCTTATTGAATCGAGGTTCACAGCATGCTCAGCGGCGAAATGCAGGATACGCAAAGTATCCTGCGGATAAATAAATGCTATCGCCTTCCCCGCCATAAATATTCTTGATCCATTTACAGGATCTTCATCCCTGTTGCCTTCGTTGACATTCTTGTTTTTCCACCCTAACATAGCGTTAACGTCAAAAGTGATGATCACAACATGTCTTTACTAACCGAGACATATTCAACTGTCTCACTCGCTGATGCTAAACGTGTAAGCTGCCTGGTGTGATGCAATTCATCGGCATGCTCGTCAAGCAATTCACCTAAGCTGCCATTGGTGCTAGTGCAGAGCACACTTTCACAATTTCTGCAAGGGCAGTGGTGACTGAGTATGTGGCTTTCATAGTAAAAAATGAAATCAGCCAACACGGACGCCCAAATTTCTTCGTTGTAGAAGTTTACAATTTATATGAAAGACACGATTTTGGCAAGGACAACCTCTTGTTATGCAAGCCATTTCGCTGTAGAGCAGTTCGGCTGTATAAACAATACTTCAACAATGCAAGAGGATGACTGAGGAAGCTTTACCTGTGATTATCCAGCATAACTTCAAATTGATGAATGCCCTCTTCTCCTTCCTGCTATGAAGGCTGTAAAGCACTTGGACGGGGTGCGCCATTACAGCCTTCATGGCATACGAGGCCGCCTCGCGCAGTGACTTCCCTCCTATTTGCAGGAGGTGCTTGCGCTGCAAAAGACAAAAATTGCCAGAGATGTGGAAATGAGCATTGTATGCGGCGATGTTTTCAAGTTGAAAAATCTACCCAATACTACCAGAATATAATTTATTGCCAAGTGAAGTGAATTTTTAGCTGAGTGCAAAGCGAAACATTTTTGCTGGAAGAGGTTTGTGACGCAATGCCCTTTAATTGTAAATGTGCTCTACAAGACCTTAGCATTACTGGAAGAAACACAAACACGAAGTGCATCAGGTCTTGCCTGTTCTGTGCATTTAGTGTTTGTGTTTCATAACCCTTAGCACAGTAACTATGTTTCATAGTAACTACCTCTCCAATGATGATGATGATGATTGGGGTTTATTGGCGCAAGGGCCAGATGTGGCCAAAGAGCGCCAAGGCTACGGTAATAGGCTGCTATTGGTGGAAGAATAGTTAATATTAAGATGTGGATAAAACATGGCTGTATAGAGGCCTAAAAGATTCGTTGAAAGGTCCGCAATTATATATACATTAAAAGTTGACGATGATGCATGACATGTTACGAAGAAACGATGTATTAAGAAGAGGTGATATACTAAAAGATGTAGCACTAGTGCCTCACCAGGGCCCTTAAGCACAAGGACCTGGAGGCATGTGCCATACAGGTCATAACTATCGTAGCAGCAGCCTCCGTTGAGAGGACGCGCTACGAATCACGTGGACTTATAACGCGCAATAAGTCGACATCTCGTAAAAATTGTAAAACTGATCTATGGTCAAAAATTGGATCTGCTCCAAGAAACAATACCGGATGAAGGGGAATGTGGTATCGGTGTGCTATAGGAAAGTGCTTATTTCTTTCAGCCTCTAGTTGCCGACACTCCACCAAGACGTGGAGAACAGTCAGCCTCTCACCACACCTACCACAGAGTGGAGGTTCACCACCAGCCAGCAGGTAAGAATGAGTGCCGTACACATGTCCTATTCGCAGTCGACAAAGCACGACATCAATTTGTCGCGATTTCGTTACCGAAGGCCAGTTTCGGAGGTGCGGCTTGATTAAATGAAGTTTATTAGAGATTTCACGGTCCCAGATGGATTGCCAAAAGTTTCTCAGCTTATTGCGCAGGAAAGGCTTCAAGTCTGTGGGAGGGATTGCTACGGTAGAGGTGCAGGCTCTCCTAGTTATGGACGTAGCAAGTTCGTCTGCAAGCGTATTGCCCACTATGCCTCTGTGCCCTGGCACCCAACATATTACGATATATTGGTTAGATGCGTACATAGTACACAGATATGAGTAAAGGTAATTGATTATTGGGTTTTTATGTTTCCGTAGAGACACTAAAGCTCTTACTACGCTTAGAGAGTCTGTAAATATGACAGCTTTTTCGAGTTTTAATGCCTTTATGTGTTTTACAGCCGACATTATAGCGCATGCCTCCGCAGAAAAGATACTTGTTTCGGGGTGCAATACATCAGATTCTGAGAAAGATGGACCAATTGCTGCATAAGACACGCCAGCATTGGACTTTGATGCGTCAGTATAAAATTCTGGGCATGAGTATTTTATTTGAAGTTCTCGGAAGTGCATTCTGATGTGTTCCGCTGGAGCGTGCTTTGTAACTTCGACAAATGACGTGTCGCAGTTTATCATTTGCCACAGCCATGGTGGTGACAGCCTTGCTGGTGCCATCAGTGGGTGCACATCTAGTGGGACATTCATTTCCTCGCTCAACTCCCTCACGTGTAGTGTAAAAGGTTTTCTCATTGAAGGTCGGTTTTGAAATAGCGTGGCAGACGTCAAATCGTTAACGGTATTATAACACGGGTGTTCAGGATGGGATTGCACTTTGAGGAAATATGTGAAGCTTATATATGTTCTTTGCAGGTGGAGTGACCACTCATTTGATTCTACGTATAAACTCTGTATAGGACTTGTTCTGAAGGCGCCTGTGGCTAGGCGAATGCCTAAATGGTGAACAGGATCTAAAATCTTCAATGCACTTGGAGCGGCAGAGTGATAGACCACAGACCCATAGTCCAGACGTGACCGAATGAGGCTCCTGTACAAGTTCATTAAGCAGCCCCTGTCACTGCCCCATGTCGTGTATGCAAGAATTTTAAGAATGTTCATTGTTTTCAAACATTTGGCTTTCAAATACTTTATATGTGGAATGAATGTAAGTTTAAAGTCAAGTAAGACACCAAGAAATTTATTCTGTGTGTTCAGAGGTAAGCGCTGACCATGGAGCTGGATACTCGGCTCTGGGACAAGGCCCCTCTTCCGTGTAAAGAGGACACAGGAGCTTTTCTGTGGATTCAGCTTGAAGCCGTTCTGATTTGCCCATGTTGAGACTTTGTTCAATCCGAACTGAACGTGTCGCTCGCAGACTGCGATGTTACACGATTTAAATCCAATCTGCAGATCATCAACATATACTGAGTAAAACATACTCTGTGGGATAAACGAACGTAAAGAGTTCATTTTAACAATAAAAAGGGTACAGCTAAGTACACCACCCTGCGGTACCCCAGTTTCCTGTGTAAATGGCCTAGAGAGGGCATCACCAATTCTAACTCGAAAAGTACGGTGTGAGAGATAACTTTCAATTATGCTAAGCATGTTGCCACGAATACCCATTCCTGATAAGTCTCTGATAATGCCATAGCGCCATGTGGTATCGTAGGCCTTTTCCATGTCGAGAAAAACTGACAAGAAATATTGTTTATGAGCAAATGAATCGCGTATGTTTGCTTCAATGCGCACAAGATGGTCGGTTGTGGACCGGCCCTCTCGAAATCCACACTGGTAGGGATCAAGCATGTTGTTTGATTCTAGGAAATGCAAAAGACGGCGATTTATTATTTTTTCGAAAAGCTTACATAAGCAGCTTGTAAGTGCTATCGGACGGTAGCTTGTTACCAAGGATGGGTCTTTACCCTGTTTCAAAACTGGGACAACGATAGCTTCCTTCCATGCCGCTGGAAGGTGCCCGGCTGCCCAAATGTGATTAAGAAGTGCGAGCAATGTTATCTGTGTGTCCGTGTGCATGTTCTTGATCATGTCATACATAATCCTGTCTGCTCCCGGCGCAGAGCTTTTGCAGGCGTTCAATGCTGCTTTAAGCTCGGCAATGTTGAATGGACAGTTGTATAGTTCGTTGCCTCTGCATTTCCGGTCCAGTGTCTTCCGTTCTTCTATTTCTTTGTGTTTAAGGAATGTATGTGTATAGTGCGCGGAGCTAGATACATACTGAAAATGTGTTCCGAGAGCGTCTGCCTGGTCTTCCAACCTGTTTCCTTGATTATTTACCAAAGGCAGCGGATGCGGTTCCTGCCCCTTTAGCCTTCTGAGCGCATTCCACACTTTTGTTTCTTGGGTATACGAATTTATCCCTGACAGAAACCTCTCCCAGCTTGCTCTCCTAGCCTGCCGTCGCGTGCGCCTTCCCTGTGATTTAGATAGTTTGAATTGAAGAAGGTTTTCTGCAGTTGGGTATCGGCGCAGAATGCCCCAGGCTTTGTTTTGCTTTTTCCGAGCTTGCCTGCAGTCCTCGTTCCACCAGGGAACTCGTCTTCCGCATGAACGACCTTTTGTTTGAGGGATGAACTTTTCTGCGGCGTCAATAATAAAAGCGGTAAAATATAATACAGCATGATCTATGCTAAAATTACTTATAAAATCTCGTGATAAGTATGTGGATTCTTTAAAACACTTCCAGTCCGCTGAGGCAAGTTTCCAACGAGGGTCATGCGGAGGGGAGTCATGTTGTTTCAACAAGTCTAGTGCCACTGGGAAGTGGTCACTTCCAAGAGGATCTTTGAGCACACGCCATTTTAAATCGGGGAAAAGAGAGGCAGAGCCAATCGACAGGTCTATTGATGAGTAAGAATTATTATAAAGATTGTAATATGTTGGCTCCTTCCCATTGAAGAGACACGCACCAGAGTTCAGAAGAAAGTTTTCTATAAGACGACCTCTTGGGTCACATCGGGAATCTCCCCACAGCGTGTTGTGAGCGTTAAAATCACCCACAAGTATGTAGGGTTCTGGAAGCTGATGAACAAGATTATAAAACTCAGTTTTTCCGAGAATATAGCGTGGGGGTATGTATATAGAACATACAGTGACCAATTTATTAAAAAGAATTGCCGGATTGACACTGCCTCAAGGGCCGTCTGCAGGGGTACATGTTGACAAGCTACGGACTTGTCTACAACTATTGCTACACCACCGGACGACGCAAGAGCGCCGTCTCGGTCTTTCCGAAAAATGGCGTATTGCCGGAGAAAGTTGGATTGTGTAGATTTAAGGTGTGTCTCTTGAACACACAGCACCTTAGGATTAAACCTGTGTAGGATTTCTTTCACGTCATCGAGGTTGTGTAGGAGTCCTCTGACGTTCCATTGTATTATTTGTGTATTCATGTTGAAAGTGGGTTTTTTGTGCTGTGTGTAAAAGGGACTAACTTAACTTACAGAGCCCTTGTCGGGCCCTGTGATGCGGGCTTTTTCTTTTTTGGAGCGATCGCGAGATTCTCGCGGCTCCTTAGGCGCTGATGGCGCCATCTGGCCGGTTGTTGTGTCCATCGCCTCTTGTGAGGCGCTGGACACGCGCTCTTGCGAGCGGTTGCTTTGACGGGGAGGCCGCGCCTCGAGGGACGAGGCCCTGGAGGCCACCAGCCCAGAGGTCGATGGCCCCTTCTTGTGAGTTGGCGGAGCAGCGCTAGCTGCAGCCGCAGAGGAGGCGGATGGCGTCACTGCCGGCTCACTGTGTGTGGGCCGGACAGCCGCCGGAAGCCGTTGCGACGCTGCCCCCTGACGCGCCACTTCGGCAAAGGTGTTCTTTGGCAGGTATGATACCCGCCTTCGTGCCTCTTTGAACGAAATATTTTCTTTGACCTTGATTGTAACGATTTCTTTTTCCTTCTTCCACGACGGGCAGGACCGCGAGTAGGCGGCATGCTCGCCGTCGCAGTTGACACATTGCAGTTTGTTTTCACAGGATTCGGACGCATGTTCGTGGGCACATTTCGCACAGGTGAGGCGGCCACGGCAGTTCTGTGAACTGTGGCCAAATCTTTGACACTTAAAGCAACGGAGAGGGTTCGGAATGTAGGGCCTGACTTTGATCTTTATGTATCCTGTCTCTATGGTCTCTGGCAGAACACTTGTACCGAATGTGAGAATAATGTGTTTCGTTTGGATCTCTTTGCCATCTCGCCTCATCTTAATCCGTTTTACATTGATCACATTTTCATCTTTCCAGCCCTCTAGAAGTTCAGCTTCGGTTAGGTCCATAAGATCATCATCTGAGACGACACCACGAGTGGTGTTCATCGTGCGGTGCGGGGTCACTGTTATTGGTATTTCGCCAAAAGACACTAGGGTATGTAACTTTTCATGTTGTTTTTTGTCGCGGAGTTCCAACAGGAGATCTCCACTTGCCAACTTTGTGGCCTTGTAGCCTGGTCCTATGGTCTCGGTCAAACATTTCGCAACGAGAAAAGGTGATGCAACTCTTACGCTCTTGTCTGGCTTATCACTATGAATAACGTGAAAGCGCGGAAAGATTTCTGTTTTTTGGCCAAAAAATTGAAATGCTTCGGTGCGCCCCCGTTTCTGGCGGCGATCAGGAAGTGCGGGAAATGAACTATCCATGTATGTGGAATTTGTTTCGGCAGTGGCGCCAGCCACCCACCATGGAGCCCAACAAGGGGACGCTGCAGAATCTGTAAAGGACAGGTCCTGCAAACGCCAACTGTACGCCACCACTATAACCAAATATGGAATATCCAAGGTTGGCTACCCACACAAGGTTAACCCTAGCTGCCTGGGAAATTGGAAGTAAAAGGAAGTGAAAAGAAAACAGGATAGATTGAAAGTGAGAGAGAAAGACGAAGATTTAAGAGGAGGATAGGAAAAGGCAACTGCCGATTTCCCCTGGGTGGGTCAGCCCAGGGGTGCCGTCTATGTGAAGCAGAGGCCGAAGAGGTGTGTTGCCTCCGCCGGGGGGCCTTAAGGTCCAAACACCCGGCATCAGCTCAACCCCCAGGATCCCCCTTTCCCCAGACACGGCTAAGCCACGCACGGCTACACGCGGGAGGGTCCGAACCTCGTGTGCTCGGGTACGTGGTGGCGCAACACACCAAACGCCTGCTAACGCAGACGCCCCTGCGGGGCTACCTCTCCAAGCTTTCACTATCATTTGTAAGCGCACCAACTCTACTCCCATGCAAATTCTCAATGCATAATTAGGGGATGTGACATTAGAGTGCAGGAAAGCCAGATCTACATACGTGTGGCACAAAACAGCTTAAAGGCATACCGACATGATATTTTCAGGCCTTCACATTTTGCGTTAAAGCGACTGACAACCAGTTTTTAAAGACGTAGTTTTGTGGTAACCAAAAGTTAACCCTCAGCAATGTTTGCACCTGCAGCTTCGCAAATTGTGAAAGCAGCCTATCATTCTGCTTTCACAGTAGTGAGTGCAACTGCAGTTAACTGCCTACATTTTGGCCTTTTCAACCACTTTTAAAAATATAAAGCTGGTACAATAAGTTTGCATTGTCGTACAGACCTTCTTACATTTGTACAGCGTTTTCCCCCAAATACACATCTACATCATGGCTGCCTGGCCCCCGTTATCATTATTCTGTCGATAGACTTACCAAGCCAACTCATCAAAAACAAAGGCAGTGCCACTTTCACTACAAACGAAGGCTTATCAGCATATCGTAAGGTAAAAAAATAACAGAAAAATGTGGACTGCATTTCAATACTAATAAGAATACCATGAACCCCATATAATAATAGAAAGCCATGTGATAGGCCTCTTATTCATGGTAAATAAGGAACAGTGTCCTGAAAGCGTAGGGAGACGTAGACACACCACAAGTGCGGACTTTCAACTGGGAAGTTTATTGAATGAAAGAGTTTATGAACACTTGAACTACACATACACCTGGAAGGCAGTGAACAATTTATGACATGCACTCGTGGTTAGATCAGGTGATACTAAACAATAATGAATTAACAAAAATAAAAACCATCGCGCTATTCCGCTCTCAGCGATTTGTGTGATCTAAAAAGGAAATTTCTTCTAGAAGACTATATAGCAGGCTGACTAATGCAACCTGGTCATGCTATCTGTATTCTGTAGGCCTCGCAAATTTCGCGCGTCAATTGGTCTGTGTGGCGAAAAAGAATCTCGGTGCGAGAGAATTCTGCAGTGCTCCCGCAGTCATGGCAATGCATTGCGAAATGCAAGGCGCAAACAGTGCATTTTGGTGCTCCCTGAGGCCCACGTTTACACACTGCCCCGATTGTCCCACGTACACTCGGCCACAGGTGAAATGCATGCTGTACACGATTGCAGTGGCGCAATGCAGACGCATATTAGTGTGCCATTGGCGTCTTGAGGAAAGCTTGTGCGAAGAGTAAAGTTTGGAGAGTAAAGATGGGGCACCAAGAAGCAAGCCGTTAGCCATACATCCACTAGCCTTCGAACAGGTTGAAGGGGGGGGGGGGATCGTGGCATGGCATAAATTTGTTTTGTTCTTTTCAGCCAGAAAGAAAGTAGGTAGTGCCTGCCCTGTAAGGCACACTAACATGTGTGTTTGCCTTGCGCCACTGCAATCGTGTACAGCATCCCCTTCACCTGTGGCCGAGTGTACGTGGGACAATCAGGGCGGTGTGTAAACGTGCGCCTCAGGGAGCACCAAAATGCACTGTTTGCCTCGCATTTGGCAATTCGAGTGCACTGCAGAATTCTCTCAGACCGAGATTCTTTGTGGCCACACAGACCAATTAACTCATGAAATTTGCGAGGCCCATAAAATACAGAAAGCAGGACCAGGTTGCATTAGTCAGCCTGCAATAGTCTTCCAAGAAAGAGAAATTTCCTTTTTAGACCACGCAAATCGTTGACAGACGAGCAGTGTGATGTTTTTTTTAAATTCATTCTTGTTTAGTATCACCTGATCTAACCACGAGTGCATGTCATGAATTGTTCAGTGCCTTGCAGGTGCATGCACAGTTCAAGTGTTCATAAACTCGTTCATTCAATAAGTTTTCCAGTTAAAAGTCAGCACTTGTGGTGTGTCAAGTTGCCCTTCGTCTACGTTTTCAGTGCGCTGTTCCTTATTTACCATGAATCAATACCAAGTTGTTCCAGTTTTCCCTCCTCTTCAGGCCACTTATGCATCTTCATGTTTTTGCCATATGGGGCGCCAAGGGTCATTTTTTGCAACTTTTGGGGAAGAAATAAAAATATAAATCCACATTTAATGAGAAAAACATGGCTTATTTTAACCAGTAGGATAGGTGATTTTTCCACAAGCGGTTTTCTCAATTCATGTTCTGGGCAGTTGTCTGTCCCTTTACGTAAAATTGCCGTACTCTAAAACCCCAGAAATATACTGGCAAACCCCAGAGGGCACTAAATACCTCATTTATACTAGTTTTTCCACAGCCAGGTTTCGTTTAGCTTTCTCCCGCTCATAACATCATGGCACAGAAGGCAACCACGTAAGACATCGGAAGGTTTGACACTTGCTTCGACTTGCTTGTCGAAAGGATGTTTCGGCTTCTACACAGAAGCCTTGTTCACTGACTATTATTGATTTCATTTAGCTACAACAGGCATATGGCCAACGACTATGTCAGTGAACAAGACTTGATGGAGAAGGCAAAACATATAACCCCTTCAACAACACTATTTTGGTCTGCATTACATTTATTGTGGACTTCAGCTGGGTAGGAAAATAATGTCAAAAAACAAAGCAGATGGCAACCAAGGTGAAAAAACATTAAACAGTGCTATTTCCCCTTCACGGGGGCCGTGTTCTCTCTATGGCCAGCATTTGTTTTTGCCATGAATGTTCAATGCAATGGTTCGAGCTGTTCGCAATTTGACGAACTTTCCCAACCCTTGTCATTAAAGCACGGAAAATGGGGTACCCCCATTACAATACCATATTTACTCGCATAATGAACGCACTTTTTTTTCCTTGAAAATATGCCAAAGTTGGGGGGGGGGTGCGTTTATTATTCAGGGTAAAATTTTGAACGATTTGTTTTTCTGCGGCCACCTCTAAAGAAAGCCGCAGTTTCGTCCGAAAGGCGAACCATCGATTGCGATAGCAAATGCGTAGAGAGCTATACAAAGTAAGGACAGTAGTTCTATCGCCCGTATAAACTTCCAAAGTAATTTAACCAGCATGGTGTCAGCGCGCACTGGCAAACATGAACCAATCACACTCGATGACCGCGGACACTCACTGTCGAGATGCTGGTGTGAGGAAGCGCTGCAGCAACAGCGAACGAAGTGAACTTCATGCCGTGTATCGCTTCAATGCAAGCTGAGCGGCGATAACGGAGTACGCTCAAAAGTATAAGCCGCCGTCGCACCTAGACTCAGCCTCCGACGCAGATTGTTTTCAAGATAGGGCACGCCCGGCCGTGCAATGTGCCGCCTCCCTCCCCTCCCAACGGCGCCATGCACACGACGAAATACGGCGCGTTTTCTACCCGCTTTCTTCCCTCTAATGCCTCATTCACACAGCCGTCAAACGCTCGTTTTCCCCTCAAAAACGGCTCGCCGGCGACGCAGAGCGGTGCTCTACGTTTCCGTCGCCAGCACGGTGACGGAAACCCTCTCGGAAACCCTCTCCCCTGAAGAAAACGGATGCCGTGACGGTGACGTGACGGAGCGTTTGACGGATGTTTGATTGAGGCCTAACGCGGGATAAAGCCGCGATCATTGGCGCCGACTTCAAAAATGCACCTGGAGTGTCCATATGATGCTACCGCTATAAAAGTAGGAGAGACACGTACAATTCGGCGTCGGATACAATTGTACCCACTGAATGCCATATCGGACGCCGAATCGTACTGTCTCTCCTACTTCACGGAAGCAAGTTCAGGGTGCGTTTATTTCTCGGGAGACAAAAATTGAAATTTGACGACGAAAGTTGGGGGTGCGTTCATTAGGCGAGCGTGTCCATTACATAAATAGAGTATTTCACTTATTCAATATGAAGGGCATAAATTCTCTTACATAATGTAAATAGTGGTAGATAAAACAAAGACCAGAAAAATCACAGTAGTGAAATAAAAAGTAACAGGGGCACAGGGTATGTGGGTTTACATTCTTAAAGTAATTGCTAGTGCTCTAGAAAATGCTTTGAACCATTGCATGAAACTGGATAGTTTAGGAGTTTGTTTCATGGGCTTGTAGCACAAGAAAAAAGTTAATGCAATGAGGCAATTCGACAACAGGTACACTAGACTTGCTGCAAATGTGGTTTTCATTACATATCCAACTGCAATGCAATTTTCAAACTCTATTATTTGGAAAACCAAAATGTAGATTAAAATGAGGTAAATACAGCATATACAGAACATCATGCACCACTTTTACTGTACTGTGTCCCACTTGTTTGCACTGCTATTTATCATTCACGATGTGCCAACTCGTCCAACAACAATAATTTATTCACAAGTGCTCTGCATTGTGTCCTTCTATAGAACGCTGCCACAGTTTCATTTTATATCAGGAATAGATTTTTATTAACTTAACAATTTACTCCTGCTTGATGAATGTACCTCTACGGAGAGCTGTTGGAAACAGAGGCGTACCAACTTTTTCTCGAGTGGGGGGGCAAACCGCAGATATCACTCTCTCTCTCTCTCCATATATATATATATATATATATATATATATATATATATTTAATTACTAGTATAATAAGTAAAAAAGCCTGGAAATGAATCTGTCAGGTATTTTTATCTGTAATAATAGACCTATTTCTCAATAACACATGGTGAACCATCGAGGCCTGAAAAATTATTTGAATTTGCATTTATTTGTTGTTGCTATAAGATCTATATGTGATGCAGGGACAAATGGCATTGAGTGCCCAGAGGTCCCTGATCCAACCCACTAGCAGCAGTGCAGCTCACAAAAAAATGCACATTTGTTGCAGTCAATTTTACTAATTAAAAATTTGACTTGGTGGCTACAGCATAAATGTTATGTACTAAATGTTATGTTATGCATAAATGTTATGCCTACATGTTAGGTACTATTACCTAAACTAGCATAAATCGCTAGTTAAGGTAATAGTACTGTCGAGGTTATACAGAAGCACGTACAATCAACATGAATTACTCTCAATAGTAAAAAGAAAAAGACGGCAGAGGTGTGCGAACTTGGTGAACTACAACTCGATTTTTAGTGAAGCTCTTTTTTTTCGAACAGTTGCACTAAATGTTTCAGTTTCCTGTAATTACATCGCATACTTTGAAAAGTTACCCATATATTAGTGTTCCCTTTTAAACCTTGTCCCCGTGTAATGCTTTGAAGCACTTCTTGCTGGAAACTTAAAAAAAACAGTAATTCATCAATACACATCTTACTTCGTCAGAAAATTTCATTATCCCCAGATATAAACAAGATGCCTTGTTTAGCTCGCCGACGACACCGGAGAAGCAACCTATACGCATCCCGTATGGTGCACGGGAACAAATGGCAAAACAAGGGTTTAGTAATTATCTGCACACTTGCATTTAAACCAGAAAAGTGACATTTTTGCAACGCACTGCGCTTAAAATTCTCCCTATTTTCATGAAAATTCAAGTCCATATCTCATGCAGTTGTTTTAGGAGTCGGGGAAAGCGGCGGTATGGCACCCTTGAACACTTCAATATGTAACTATCTACAAAGGCTTGCAATGAACCTACAGAGAAAAAAAAAACATTTATCGCTCGTCACTCGGGATATTGTTTCGTACTTGGAATAAATATTAACACCGTGTCCCGCATGGTTTACTGAGGATACCGGGATCAACAAATAAAAGCCGTGTATAAAGCATAAAAACTGGGGGAAAGCGAGTATTCAGTAGCGGTTTTTCGAGTACGTAAGCAACCACCGCAGTTCAAATTTTCGGAACACGTCACAATAAGGTGGTCTTCATTTCTTCAAAATATAAAATATCTGCTTTTCTTGCTCCTGCCTGGAAACAAGTAGTAGGGTAGCCCTTATTTAGAAACCGCCTGAAAATGAAATCGATAAAAGCAGAAGTGATACAGGCCTTTAGAAAAAATTCAGTTAAATGTTCTATTGGCACTGCAATGGCTTTGCACATTCGACCGAGGTCACTTTCACGAACATACCACCTCGCAGACCCTCATGTAATGTCCGGTTCTGGGACCTTTGAGGTATCATGAATAAATTAATTTGCATATACAATCCTAATCCGTTGTAAACCAGAATATGCCAGTGCTATCTATGACAACCACCAGGTTAATATGATTAATTCGCTTGAATGGTTCATTGTTTCTGACTACTCCTATAATACAAGTGTCTCAGCCTTAAAATCCCGGTTGTGTCTTCTCTCGCTCGCCTCCCGCCGCAAAAGTGCCCGTCTTTTTTTTGGTTCTTTCATTCGCTGCCCAGAGGTAACCAAATCATGACTCCAGCACATCGTTTCTCCCGCCATACGA